>NC_060271.1:85571533-85749982 GCF_021613505.1 Equus quagga
GGGCTCGCCCCCCCAGGCCATCAGCATTTTTTAAAGCTCCCCCAGTAATTCCAATGTTTGGCAGGAGGGAGAACCACTGGCCAGAGCTTCACAGCCCCTGTCCTGTGGTCTTGCTCCAAAGAATCGCTCTAGATGAGAGGCTTCACAGTTGAGGAGTTAGGACCTTAGGGGACAGCCAGGATGGGAGTTGAACCAGGGAGCAAGTTGACTTGAATGAAAAAGCTTTCAAATGTTGTTTTATGTTTAGGGACCTGCTCACTTCTACCATCTTCAGTGTCTCCAGGCCTCGAATACAGAGAGGGATTATGGTTTCCCTTACGTACATGTAAGGCGCAGCACCAACTCTTCTGGGATTGGATGGCACTGAGAACATGTCTTTCCTTCAGGGGAAACCCTCTCTGAACCCTCACCTGAAGGAGTATGGCCTGGCCTCGCGGTCCAATCCTAGTTTATAGAACATTTCCCGACATTCCAGGAAATGTGTGAGATGTGGACTTTTGTTGGTGTTGGAGTGTGGGGTCATGATTCAAAAATATCATAGAACCAGTAGGAAAAAGCAGATAGTCTCACAGAAATAAGCCCAGGGAAAATGACACACAGCTGCCTATCAGGATACTGTACGCGTGGTTCATGGGAGGAGAACTCTAGTTGCCACACATACTCATACACACCCAAACCACACTTCGTACACACACAGATTTTATCAGCAGGCATCATCACCCAGGATGAGGAAAGAACAAATTCCTTTAATTCTCAGATGCTCAGAAATGCATTATTATCCCTTGTTTTGGATTGCTTAGACTGGGGACATCCGTGGACATTGAACAGGGAGAAGCCACATAGGCAGGTGGTTCTGTGAGCCAGTCTTGGGCTGGAGAAGTCCGGGTTGGAGAGAGAAATTTGGGAGTCAACAGCATAGAGAGGGCATTTCAACCCCTGGGCACTGATGACATGACCCAGGCAGAGGGTGTAGACAGAGAAGGGCAGAGGCTGAGAGCAAAACTTCGAGCTGCCCCAACATTTGCTGATGAATGAAGCAGACTAAGCAGATGGGGCAACAAGGGAGGAAGACGACCAGGAGAGAGGCTGGCCCAGACGCCAAGCGAGGGTCCCGGAGGAGGGAGAAGTTAGGTAGAAAAGGATTAGGACAAAAACATGCCCACTGGACTTGGCGACAGGGCAGTCACTGGGGGCCTTGACGAGGGCCATTTCAGTGGTGCTGTGAAAGCGGAGGCCTGGCAACAGGCAGAGAAGTTCTTTAGAAATTTGGGTATGTTGGGGAACAGAGGCGGGGCTCTAGCTGGGTGATACGAGAAAGGGGAATTTTTCATGTTTATTTCTATACAAGTGAGAATGATTCAGGAGAAAGGGAGAGTTATCAGGGCAGCAGAAAGGAGAAAGAGGGGATACCCCAAGGAGTGAAGTCCTTGGGAAGATGGGGGGATCGTCCCACAGGAGGGAGGAACTGGCATTCGGTCAGACCAAAGATGTCTAACAGTTCATGTGCGAAGGAAGGAAGTTGCAGTTTATTCAACTTGGCTGTGGGAGGAAATATTTCTTGGTTCTTTCCCCCCAGGTGCTTTGTGTTCATGGGGTGGGCCTGGGAGAAATCACCTTTATGGCAAGATTCCTGGCAGTAGAACAGAAGTGGTTCAGAATCCCCTGCCATGAGCAAATCAGAATTTCAAAAGACGTATTTAGAAGTACTGCGTTCTCTCAGAAACGTGAGGGGGAAGCGTGGGCTGTCTACCACAAACTGGGCCACGCTTATTCAAATACAGAAATCTGAGCTCTCTTTAATCCATAAGATGAAAACAAATATTTCCAGACAGCAGCAAGACTACAAAGCAACACTCCATCAGGGTGGCCTCAAAATCATAGAGTTTTAGAGAGAGTACAGCAAGTGTCGCAAACAGTCAAGAAAGCCAAGGCAACACCCCTCCGCTCTTTGTCTAAGTTTATGAAATAATGATCTAGTCTTTACCCCACTCACTAGCGGAAGGACCCCCAGTAACCCTTGAGAAAGCAAGGGCCGATTATTTGTGAAAAGGTCCTTGGACTTTTTTGTTCAAGGAATTGGAAAAAATTCCTTGGATTATTTGTGTAAAGTGTCCCTTGGACGCGGCACCTGAGAGTTACTGTATTTTATCTCTGGAAATGGACTATCAGTGGTGAAATCAGTCTGCCGGGGAAAAGATATTTGAGTTTTTAAAAGCTTATATTTCTTCTCAAAAATTGAGCAAGAGATTTGCAAGGAGACAAAAAAATACACAGAGAAATACATCATTTTACTCGATTCTTGAGGGCTCATCGTGAACTCGGAGGAAATGTGCGTTGCACAAAAGAAGGAAGAGAGGGGCCTCCCTGGGTCTCAGGAAAGCAGGGGAAGCGCTTGGGATCTTGCTTCATCTAGTAACCTCCCTTCAGAAGCAACCGGCAGCTTCCCTTTCCCTCACGTGGCTTTTCTTCAGCGTTTAATCCGTGTTGTAATTTCACAGGCTATTTTTCCAGAGCTCTCTCGACATTTCCTGTTCTGTGAACACGGGCTACCACCCTCTGCCCCTCCTGCCCAGCAGAGGATTCTTACTCTTAAATTTGCCCCCACAGCAATCATCACTTTCCTGAACACATTAATTAGCACTTGTTGAACTGAGGGAAAAAATGTGTCTGCTCTAGGCTAGGTAAGCAATGACATGCTGCCCTGGGGTGGAACCGCAAGCTCTGTTTGGTTTTCTTTACCTTATAGTCTCCGTGTCCTCCTAAATTCACATAGACAGAGGACCCAGAGAAAGCAGTGGGGCCCAGTCTGCTCTCCTTGTCCACTTTGCTCAGGACATACTGTGGCACCTAGGAGTTCACACACCACTCGAGTTTTGAACAAAGCTTCCAGGGCCCAGTAAAGGGTAGGAATGAGCAGAGAAGTCTGGGAGGGGCCCCTCGGCTGAAAACCAGAAGAAGTTGAGAGTTTGCCAGCAAGCCCTACAGGGTGACTCAATGGGAAACAACTTCACAGAGAAGGTGATGAGTAGGGATGTGGCCAAGAGAGGCGTGAGGAGAAGACGCCTTTGACACAGTATAAAGTAAATGTGGTATGGTGGTTCTGTCAGCATTTCCCCCAGTTTGTGTCGAGATCTCTCCCAGCCCAGCTCCTGCTTACTCTCCAGCGCTGAGCCCTGTGGGACCCTGGCTCCTAAGGAGGCTCCTCTGTCCTACTCTCCCCGTGATCTCCTCAACCATAACCAAGAGAGAAAAGAAACTGATTGTCTTTAGAGCAACTGATACCTTGAGGGCACATGGTGACCACAAAAACAAAGAGTCGTGTTTGTGGTTTGGAATGTCACTCCGATTGTGGGGACGTGTGTAATCCTGAGTACGCAGAAGTTTGCTTGTGGTTGAATGTGGGACACATTACAAACTCCGTCATGTGTTTCTAGGAAACACTGATACCCTTTCCTTTGAGGATTATTATTAGATCAAAGATGTCACAGGACGAAAACCTCAACCATGCTGATGGCCTCAGACCCAGTCCCCATTGCCTTGGCTCTGGGGTAGCCCATAGCACCGACACTAGACACTATGTCAGTCCACAAGAGAGGCCCCGATGCCCCTGCCTGTGGGCTCTGGTGGCACCTGAGCATGACACTGGCTCCAAGTTGCCAGTGTCAACTACATGCAAAATATGACAACTCTGCTCAGCACTCTGCACCAGCTAGAGGGTCTCATCCAGAAAGAGTTGAGTGGGTCCCAATCTAACCCATAAAACCCACTTTAATACTATCTTTAAAGAAGCCCCAATTGCCAAGAAAAGTTATTGCCTATTTGTATGTGGGGATGGGGAGAGTGTGGAACAAAGGTGGGAGACAGGCTTCTCAATGTTCACATTTTTATATCTTTTTGAATTTTGAACCATGTGAGCATATTACACACATTTTTTTAAAAGTAAAAATTAAAAAACAAGAAACTTTATCTCAGAAAGTTTCTTCTAGCCAAGAATTTCTAAACCGTATTTCTTAAAGTTACCTGGTGTACAGAATTTGCAACCATGGGTTCTGTATCAGGGATGTGCTATGTGCCCTGGGCCTTTGACTCAGGGTGACCCCTCCCCAAAACCCAGGGACTCCCACATATCAAGCAAGAAGGAAAACTGTGGATCCCCATAAGCATTTTTTTAATAATTATTTTTTTCCAGAACATTAAAGTCATTGAAAAAAGTATTGAAAGCTTGCTAAGTAGGTGTATTAAAACTCACATTATTTAAAGTTTAAATGTTTGATTTATACACAAATAGAATTTACTATCATTTTAGCTCTTCTTAAGTTAATTAAAAATTATTTAAGATTGTCACTTAGTCAAGAGAAATTGTCAAACATGGCATTGTCAATTAAAAATGAGATAAGCAAAGAAGTAGACTTGGAAAATATGGTTGATGAATTTGCTTCCACTAAAGCCAGGTGAACACATTTTTCCTTTTGTCTCAGCTTCCCATATGGCTCGGCCCAGCACTGATCTTTATTTAAAATTTCGATATGCTGTTCATTATGGATTTTTTGCATTAATTTTGACTTTTTAAAAATATGGCATTAAAATATAATTTTTCTTGATTGCTGAATTTTTTTGTGTTCCCTTAAATGTTGCACTGCAGCTAAGCACCTCACTATAGTCCTGGCCCTGTTAACCGCAGTGGCCCAAAGCTGACCTTTGCCCTACAGATTGCTTCCTGGATCACTGTGGTCAGACTTGTATCTTCATTCAAATCCTACCTAAACTTCAACAGTCCTCTCAGCGCAGTGACTGAGGAGCCACTTTCCCTCGGGAAACTCGTTTCTGCATTACATCCTCCTTATTCAAAGCCGTAAACCCTGGAACCAGCTCCTGTCATTCTCTATTTTTCATGTGTAAAGCTCTTCAGAGAATACCAGCAGTTGTCCCTCAGCCTTTGGCTAGATGGAGTGTACAAATGTAATTCTCTTAATCTCTTGCAAGGCCCTACTCATTCATAAAATGCACTCGGCCTGGTCCAGCGTGCTGGTGGAGCCACATCCTGATGGAGCAGGTAACGAGAAGAAAGAGGGACACCAACAATGCAAGAACAGCTGACACCCAACTCCTTCCAAGCCCCTCGGACTGTCCCCCTTCCTCTTCCAGATGCTTCTGTGGGAGAAGGGGCATCACAGTAACTCCTTCCCGTTTCCCCAGCTGATGCTCTCCCCACCGCCAGGTGCTCACAGCTGGGAAAGAGGAGTGGGCAGTCATCTCCTTTGTAAAGAGCCGCAGAAGGAATAGAACTTCCCACACGCTGACTCCTGAGACTTTCAGTGCCCTGGACTCCAGCACACAGTTCCAACCCCTTTGCTGACTTAGCAGGTTGGGGAGAGGAAGTGACTTTGATCTAGCAATTTAAGCTCTCCTTGCCTCGGTTTTCCCATAAGGAGAACATTGACTCCCTTGTGCAGGCAGGGGACAGACTCAGTGACCTCTCACAGTCTCTCCAACCACAGGATTCCACTGGGCTATTATTAGAATCGTCTGGACAGAGCTGCCCTGTGACACGAGGCTTCTGGGCATGCAGAACCAAATGAAAATGTTTACGAGTGCTCTGGCGCACCAAACCATCTCTGACTGTCTTTCTGTCAACTTTACTAGGGCTGTTTCTCTGAGCATTTCCTTCCGGTTAATGTTTATGCTTATTTTCCTCAGTCTGTTCATTTCTTTAGCTTTTCTCTCATGTTTTCCATCTTAACTAGGTTCCACTTACAAGAAGGCAGGGAAGTCTCATTCCTGCGGGCACCCACCCCCATGCCCGGCAGGGGGAGTGAGCAGGGGAGAGCGCGGACTTCGCCATCAGGCAGATCTGGTTGGATCTTAGCTCTGTTCTTTGCTAGCTGAATGGGCAACTGGACAAATTGCCTAACCGGTCTTCGGGCCCCAGATTCCGCTTCACAGAATATTGTGAAGATTATATGCGTGTGTTTAACATCGAGCAAAGAGTAAAAAGATATTAGCTGTGGAGTGCATAAATGAGCTTTTGGGTGATAAAAAAAATAGCCACCCAAGAAATGAGTGTGTTCCTGTTGCACATATTCAAATAACACAGAAGTATATAGAATAGAAAATGGAAGAGCCGTTTCACTGACTGCCCCAGCGCCCTCCCCTCCTCAGCGTTAATAAGAGTTCTTTCTTGGTCTCTCTTCATTTTTGGGGAAGGAGTTAACTATCTGATATGTGAGTATATTCTTATTGGAAAGATCCAAGCGTTCAGAAGCACACCACCTCCCAAAATTGGAAGAAGTTCCTCGTCATCACCTTTTTCACTCTTACTCCTGCCTCTGGAGGTGACCACTCTTGATAGAAATTCTTCTCATCTCTATTCTATTAATTTGCATATATAATATATATACACACACATACATACACATATGCATTTATACATATTTTTTAAAATGCCTCTTTTAAAACATATTTTTATATTGCAGAATTAAACTATATTTGTTATTCTGAAACTGTTTTTCTCACTTACCATATGTTTTAGACATCTTTCCAGGCCAGTGCACATAAAGCCATCAAATTATTTTTAATGGCAATATAGTATTCCATAATAGTGTATGTATTCCAACTTACTTATTTCCTATTGGTAGACATTTAGGGTCTTTTAAATTTTTCACTATCATATAAATAAATACTTTTAACCTCTGCAGGCCGAAGACCAAGAAACGGCTTTGCCATCATACATGTTGGCAGCTGTCCCCAGTGCAGCCTGGAGACCATCACCCTGCTGTGCTGTCAGGGAAGCACTTTTGTGGGTCTGAGTGAGGACCCGTGTGAGCCCTGAGGTCACTCAGATCCTTGCACCACCACACCGAAAGCCATGCTGCTGGCTGTCATCAAAGTCCACTTCCTTGAAGGCCACATGAAAGGGCTGGAGCCCAGACAATCAAAGTGCTCTACAACCAGAAAATAGAAAGAGGGAAGATGCCTCAAGGAGGGTGGCCTCCAACTGGGTTTGCTTCCTTGAGAGACTGGCCCAGGAACTGTAAGTCATAGACAATTTGTACTTCTCAAGTATTCGAAGATTTTAAATGTGACGAAATGTAGATTTTAAGTGTGAGTCCAGGTGCACACACTACAAATCCCAAAAAGGAACATCGCTTGAGTGAAATGCTGACATTGACAGCAGATGGTAGAGCTGTGTGATCAGCCTGTGTCTGCACACTGTGGGTCCTCCAGAAAGATGTGCTGAATGAATGGAGCTAGAAGTGGAGGACGATGAGACAGTGAGAAGGCCTGAGTAGAACAAAGATGGTCTGGCCGAGGGCATTATGGGTTCAGACAGGCTCTGACAGATCAGCATTTTCCCTCACATCAACTCCCTCCCCTGGAGAGCCCTGGGATCAGGCTCTGACATGAGGGCAGGAGTTGTCCTCAGAGTGACGTAGGCATTCTCCACACGCAAGGAGGTGGCAAGAGCTGCTGGACACAGGAGAGGTAGCCCAGGCGACCACAGTCATGTGGAAATGTCACGTGCTGTAAACATATCAAGAAAGCCATAAGGATGCCCCAGGAAGTTCCAGGAAACCAGAAGGAAGATGATACACTTGAAAGGTGTAACTGAAGAGACTTTAAGGAAGGGATTACTTCTAGAGGTGGGCAGAGTTAAAAGAACCACAAAGGAGGAGGCACCTGGGAGTAGCAAGAGTGGGAAGCCATTATCACCTGTAAGCCTAAAGGAGGTGAGGGGAGAAAATGGTTTTACTGGAGCCCAATCAGAGCCTCAGAAGAAGGGCAGCCTCATGAGAACTATGGCCACAGAGCACCCCAGCCACTACCCCGACCTCAGTCAATCAGGAGGAGGGCGGGGAATAAATATCCAGATCGTCCCCTCCTCCCATCCTCTGATCCCCTGCAGACTGCAGTGAATCCCAGTGGCCACACCCACTGGAAACAGAAGAGGTCACAAAAGGGTGGAGGATGGACCTGGGGCTGGGTGGTGCGGGAGGCAAACAAAAAAGATTCAACATGCCCACTAACATGGGGTTTCAGAGGAAGGAATGAATAGGAGCAGCCGGAGCTCAGGTGGGATCTGGCTGAGTTATCCCAAGTGAGTCCCTGAATCTCCTGGCTACACTGCCGGCTCCACGATGCCCACTGGTTTGCACGGACTGGCCTTGGGAAAGGAGCCAAACGAATCTCCAGGATACAAGCCCTCAAACTGTTTGCAGGGATGGTAGACCACTTCCAATTCCATCTAGAATGTGAGAAAGTTCAGGTCACCCAAGAAAGCCCTGCATTAATGTCCCTCGCGCTTTCCTACCAGGGGGTGAGGGTGAGTTTGTGAAGTACCAAGGAATCAGGAACACAGCTGCAAAGAAACTAAAACCTCTGAACACAAGCTTGGCCTTGACCTTTTGAGGTCCTTACTCGGACCACTGCAAATGTCAGAGAAGGAGTATTTTGGGCACTGGGGATAGAAGGAGGCCTTGCTTCTTCTCGGGAACAAAGGTTTGCCAAGCAGAAAGATGGAGCACACCACCAACTCTAGGAAGACATATTTTTCTCAGGGGAATGGCGAGCAAAATTTGTCTATAATCCATAACAGAGAATGGAATGATTAAGTATCCTAAAAGTTTGTTATTGGCCAGTAGACCAGTGGATCTTGACCCATGTTCTGTGATGTCCATTTATAGGTTTGTCACCAAATTTTGATTCATGTGTACAATTTATTTTTGCTAAAACTCAGGATGCACATTACTAGAGTGCTATTTGGTAAATAAAACATTTTTTCAAGGAAATTTTCTAATCTCATTTCGAGTTGAGTGCAATTCATTGTAAGTAAGAGGTATAAGGTATGATATAACAGCAACCTAGAATCAAACGAAATTTGTGGATTTACTAAAATGTGGGAGAACAACCCAGGCTAGAATAACATAATGGTTCAAGGCTCAGGCTCTGGAGTCGGGCTCCCTGGGTTCAAATCCTGGCTCTTCCTAGTTATGGGATCAGAGGTAAATTTCCTCATGTTCAAAATAGGGGTAATACTACCCACCCCATAGATTGTCAGGAAGATTGTAGTATTTTTAACGTGCTTAGAACTTTGCTGGCACAGAAACATTAGCATTATCCCTAGATTGTACTATTCACTCAGGAAATATATACTGAGTATCTACTGTGTTTCAGGCATTGTCTAGGCACCGGGGATAAGTGGCATGAAAAAAAGACACCACTTCCCTCATAGACAAGGGGAGAAAACATTAGCTAATAATTACACAAACAGAGACAAAATTGAAATTGCCATGAGTGGCAGTACTTGCAGCCAACAAGAGCTGGTAATGACTGCTGGGGGGTTGGCCTTCTTGAGGAAGTGACCTTACGTGCTATCTGATGCATTCGCATGGCAAAGTTTCACTGGGTAAAGATGGGAGGACTAAGACCAAACATGTTTCTTATTATAAAGTACAATATCACAGGCAGGTAAAGGCTAGGGGCAGAGACATCCTTGACAGGGTTTTAGATTCTGTGGAAAAGGTGGCAGATGGCCTGGACAAAGATTGTAGTGGAAACAGAATAAATGGGACACAGCATTTTCCCTTCTTGGAAGGACCTCTGAAAGGAGAAGGCCTATGTACCCCACTGCCTGGCATGGGCCACATCCCTAGAAATGTAGGTAAGACCAGGGCGAACCCATCAACAACATCTTCTCAGCACCCCTGGGTTCCGAGCAGGCATCAGAGGAAATGCAAAGAGAAGTGTGTGTTCTTCTTTGGATTAAGTCTGTTTTCCCTCTTGGAGCAGTCCCCAGGAGCAGGTGTGCTCTTCATGATGCCGTGTTGGACGGCCCCACCTCCTCCAGCCCTGAGCGGCTGTGAGATAAAAGCCTCTAAACCAAGACTGGAGCCTGTATCACAGCTGATTCATTTCGTGCGCTTCCAGGTCCCAGCTAAACCTACGCAGAGCGGGGTGTGGCAGCCAGGAGACAGCTTTCAGGTTAGAGGTAAACAGGGCCAGAATCAATGAGGAAATTGATAACGGGGGCGGGGGGCTGGGTATAGCAATTCCACCCCACCCCGTCACCAGATGAAGATCCGCTCTGAGAGGGAGACATGGGGTGTCATATAACTACATGTAAACCAGTTAGCAGAGTGTCTGGCATTTAACAGATGCTACTTATTATTTTCTCCTATGCATATAACTGAATAATTTCACCTCATTTAAGATCTTTGGTAAATGCTTTTGGTGTTAATGTTTGGGGGACACATCTTACCTAGTGGCTGGTTCTTTCTTGGCCCCTGAAGCCCACAGCGATGCTGGGGTCTCTTTGCCTTAGAAAAAAGTCAGTCAGAGGCCCCTGAATACCATCATTCTCTCACACACGGTCTGGCCTGTGCCTTGGGGTAATCATTTCCTTTCTCTCTCCTCTCTCCTGGGCTCTCAGGGCTGAGGGAACTGGGAGAGCCGTCGGACTATGAACAACCAGCCCAAGGGGGCATTGCCACTTCCTGGAGGGGGCTCCTGCCAGGGCTCCCCCAGCTCTTTGCAAGCCCCCCCGCAATGCCCACCCAGGAAAACCATCCCACCCTGGGGCTACACTAGCCTCAGGTGGAAAAAAATTTCAAGCAGTCTAAGGTTAGCAGATGAAATAATAATCAGAATCTACCATATACTGAATGTTACTGTGCATCAGTTCAGTTCAAACACCACATCTTACAGGAGCCCTCTGAGGTGGGTACTGTTATAAGCTCCACTTCACTAATAAAGAAACTGAAGCTCAAAGAGGTTAAGTACCTGGTAAGTGACTAGAGTGGGAATCTGACATAAGCGGTCAGACTCCAGAGCTCATGCTGTCAACATCTTTATCCTGCCTTCCCAAGAGACCACTGAGGCCCTTTGGTTCTTCCCAGCTCTCCGCCTTTTCCTGCTCCTAAGCAGCTGAGTGCACCTTGGTAGCTGGGGACTGCAGGGTATCAAGCAGGAGATTGCATACCTCTCACCTCCTACCGTGCCTGGTGCTTAGTAGGCACTCAACATACGCAAGACTCTCCCACCCCCTTTGCTTCTCAGCACCAGGGCTTCACTCTGGGGGACAGTTAAGATGCCACCCTTCACCCATGTCTTCTTTGACTGAACTTGTGGCTGTTGATTGGAGGTGGGTAAAGAAGTACCCACTTATCCATTCATCTAGCAATACTGATAGAGCACGTACCCCCTGCCAGGCTCAGTGCCAGGCTGGAAGTAAAGACACGAAGCAGACCCCTCTCTTCTTGGAGCTGACAATCTGATCAGAGGTGTGAGACAAGCAAATGGCTCATTTCCATAGAGGATGACGGAGGTCGGTACCTGGGTTGGGCGGGGTGGTGCACAGGAGGAGCAGAGTGGTCCAAGAAGGCTTCCTAGAGACAGTGCCTGAGCTGTACTCTGGTGGAAAAGTGAGAAAGAGCAGGACATTCCAGGTAGAGAGAGCAGCATATGGAAACACACAGTGATGAAATAAACTAGAATAAACAGGAAGCTATGAAAAAAAAGAGGAACAATGAACGGCTCGACCACTGCTTCTCAACAAGGGTGATTTTGTCCCCCAGGGGACATTTGTTAACATCTGGAAACATTTTTTTTTTGCTTACCACAACTGTACATGTGTGTGTGCCCACTACTGGCATCTAATGGGTGGAGGCCAGGGATGTTGCTAAATATCTTACAATGCACGGGACAGCCCTCTACAACAAAGAATTGTATCTGGCCCGAGATGTCAGCAGTGCCAGGGTTGAGAAACCCTGGACTAGATCAAGAAATATAAAAACATACTGCAGTACTTTGATAATCGAAAACTTCGTAGTACTAGCACATGAATAGATGGAGACTAATGGAACAGCTTAGGAAGAATATAAATCCATTTAGTACATGGTAAAGGCAGCATACCAGATTTAATGACTATTCCATAAGTGGTGTTGAGATTCCTGAGTAGCCAGCCAGAAAAAAATTAAGCTGGAGCCATACTTCACACCAGATACCAGAATAAACTCCAAATGGATTAAACATTTAAATGTAAACAATAAAACCACAAAAGCACCAAGAAAAAACATGAGAGAATTCTTTTATAAATCCTAGAGTGGGAAAATTCTTCCTAACTATGACTCAAAACCCACAAGCTATAAAATAACAATAGATAAATTCACCTAATAAAGTGAAAAAAAAAAAACCTGTTTAAAGATAGTGCATGCCAAGCAAACAAGCAAACCTGTATAAGCAAAGTCAAGACCAAACGAAAACCTGGAAAGAATATATACAGCTCAGCAGACTAAGGGCTAATCTCCTTGAATTATAAAGATATACACACAAATCTCTAAAGAAACGATCAATAAAAATATGAGCAAAGGATATGAAAAGACAACTCACAGGAACAAAAGAAATACAAATGGCTGCTAAACACATGAAAAGGTGTTCAACCTCCCCCATGATAAGAAAAATACAAGTGAAAGTGCTTAGATGGCTTTTGGGGCCAACCCAGTGGCATAGTGGTTAAGTTCACGCACTCTGCTTCAGCAGCCCAGGGTTTGCAGGTTCAAATCCCAGATATGGACCTACACACTGCTCATCAAGCCATGCTGTGGCAGCATCCCATATATAAAATGGAGGAAGATTGGCACAGATATTAACTCAAGGCCAATCTTCCTCACCAAGAAAAAAAAAGTGCTGAGATGGCTTTTCTTTTTTTAACCTATTAGACTGGCAAAAACCCAAGTTTGAAAAATGCCTGGTTGGCTGTGAGGACACAGACATTCCCATACATCGCTGGTGGGTATGTCAACTAGTACAGCCCCTATAATGGCAATTTAGCAATACTGATGCAAATAAACACATGGATCTGCTGACCCAGCAATTCCACTTCTCAGAGCCTACCCCACAGAGAGGTACATTTGCATGCAGAGGAGGCGGCATATGCATTCAGTTATAAATTACAGCAAAAGATTAGAAACCATTTAAACGCTCATTAATAGCGAACTGGTTAAATAAATTAGGGGTCAGCAATCTCTGCCTCTTTTTGTAGGGCTTGCAGCTAAGAATAGTTTTAACATGTTTAAGTGGTTAAAAAAAATCAAAAGAAGAATCCTATTTCACGACACATGAACACTATATAAAATTCTAACGTCAGCGTCCGTGAGTAAGGTTGTATTGGAACACGGCCACGCTCCTCTGTCAACACAGGGTCCAGGGCTTACGCCCTATACGTGAGAGTCGAGTAGTTTCCACAGACACCGGATGGCCCACAAAACCTAAAATATTTACCACCTGGGCCCTTACAGAAAGTTTGCTGGATTAGAGTATGTCCACGCAATTGAATACCACTGAGCTACAAAAAGCTCTTCATGGACTGCTGTGGAAGGGTTTCTAGTGTATTATTACCAAATTTTTTTTTTTTTAAAGATTTTATTATTTCCTTTTTCTCCCCAAAGCCCCCTGGTACATAGTTGTATATTCTTCGTTGTGGGTTCTTCTAGTTGTGGCATGTGGGACGCTGCCTCAGCGTGGTCTGATGAGCAGTGCCATGTCTGCGCCCAGGATTCGAACCAATGAAACACTGGGCCGCCTGCAGAGGAGCGCGCGAACTCAACCACTCGGCCACGGGGCCAGCCCCTATTACCAAATTTTTAAAAAGCACATGTAGAAAGCACGAATGGCATGTTATCATTTGAGTAAAAAAGGGAGGATATAGTTGTGAAAAAAGAAAAAGAAAGTGTGAATTGTGTGAGATCATTTGCGTCAAAAAAGGGAGAAACACGCATAAAAATTATCCAGAAGGAAATACAAGAAATTAGTAAACAGTGGTCGAGGGAGTAGGATATTGTGTGTGTGTGTGTATAAACGTGTTATCTACTCAAAAAAGTAAATTAAAAATCATTTTAGGCACCGGCCCCATGGCCAAGTGGTTAGGTTCACGCACTCCATTTCGGTGGCCCAGGGTTTCGCTGGTTCAGATCCTGGGCATGGACATGGCTCTGCTCATCAAGCCATGCTGAGGTGGCATCCCACATGCCACAACTAGAAGGACCCACAACTAAAAATATGCAACTATGTAGTGGGGGGCTTTGGAAAGAAGAAGAAGAAGAGAAGAAGATTGGCAACAGATGTTAGCTCAGGTGCCAATCTTTAAAAAGAAAAAATCATTAAAAAAAAATTGTGCTGGGTGAGAACGTGGATTTCAGCCGCTGCAAGGCACTGGGCCTCGCTGGAACAGTGCTTGTGAGCGGGGCTTGAGGAGTGACAAGCTTAGGGAAGCCCGTGGGGCCTGATCAGAAAAGGCCTGTCTGAGGGGCCAGGGAGTTCACACAGCCACATATCAACAAGATCAACCTGTGCTTTAAAAAATGACATTCTGAAAAGCAGGAAAGAGTGGATGGAAGAGGCCTGGGCGGGTAGGGAGAGAAGGGGGTGGACCGGAGGGTGGGGATCAGTAGCTGCCTCTAGGGGAGGACCTGGAGGCTGAGGACCAGGGATGGAATGGGGGCTTAAATTTTTACTCTAAATCTTCCTGTTGGATTTTTGCATGTGCATTCATTTCCTATAAAAATAGCTTTGCTTATTTTTGAAAGAAAAGCCCTTTAGGCCAGGTATGAGAGGGCCTGCACTGCGGGGCCGTGGCAGTGGTGGTGGCTGGGGAGGAAGAGGGAAAGTCAGGAGCAGAGCTGCCAGGATTCACTGGAAGTGTGGGGATGGGCCTGGAACTGCACCCACACCTCTGAGGACCTGGGGAGCAGAGCCTAGTGCGGAGGGGGGCTGGAGGGTGGAAAGTTTGCCTGCTCCCAGGTGACTTTTCTGACTTCCTAGGCCACCACATAAGTATCCTGTAGGCATAAACCATCATCCAGGCACTCTGGGCCTTTGATTCCACTTTGACCCCAGCAGGCCATCTACAGCCTGGCTACCATGGCAAGCCCCCTCTTATGCAGATGATAAGGTCCAGCCAAGGCTACCCGGAATACCAACCTAGTCCCTTCCTCCTCCCTCCTCCCAGCCTTACCAACCCCTTCCCTTCTCATTGCTCCAAAGGAAGCTCTGCCCGACCAAGCTTGGGAACTGGGTTTCTAGACTCTTGCTAGGACTTCTCCGAGTCATTAATCTTCTTTTTATTTATATATATCACACTTGCCCCAATGACACTGCACCATAAGTTCTTTGGAGGCAAAGACTTCCAGGTCATTGTGACCTCACAGAAGCATACCATTTCTTTCCTACATCATAGGTGCCCAAAAATGTGCTGAGTGGCTGATGGACACTCCCCCGTTGCCTTCTTAGCAGCACTGCCAACACGGCTGCCCTCTACTCTGCACAGCCCAACCTCCTACCGTGGAAACGCAGGGAGTCAAGCCTCTGCTCAGACCTTCGCCTCCCTTCAGTGCTCCTGTACATTCAGCCCTTCTTTGCCCAGATAGTATCAGCCAAACAGAAGCCCAGTAGCCAAAAGCTGTCTTTAAGCAAGTGTTTTGTTTGGCCTCTTGCACATCAAAGGGAACATAACAGTGACATGATAATAAGCAGCAATGATCCTCATCGTTTCAAAGAGACAACATCAGTGCCAGCAGTGCCAGTGAGACCCTGGAGTGTCCGTTGCTTTCTGTGCGAATGGAAAATGCAGGTCAGCTACCTCTTCAGGTATAAAGAGTGCTCATGACGCTTAGAAAACTGGAAATCACTTTATAACTGCCATTGACTGTTATTGTCCCTAAGAGCTTCGAGATCACCACAACACGGCTCCCAATGTGCTCTTGATATATATGAGGGGGTACTCATGGTGCAATGAAATTAAACAGGTATTTAACGGCAACCCCAACCCAGATCCCAGGACAGGAAATAAACCCACTACTCAGCTCCTCAGGGGCACAGAGGATGGGTCTCACCCTGGGAGGGGGAGGGCCGGGAATGAAATGGCCTGGGGTCAGGGTCGAAGTCCTCTCAGCTCTGCCCGGGAGGGAAGGGCAGATGCTGGGCAGGTCTCACAAAGGAGCCTCATGGATCTGCCTCTTTTTTTTTTTTTTTTTTCTCCACTTCCTCCTAAGGGAGAAAGTTCTTTTCCTTCCCACCACTCTGGGCCGAGCGGAAGTTGAAAAGGGCTCCTTGTTCCTAAAGTTTTATATAGCTCAGTAAATGACTGCTGGGTCTCCAGCCTCAGGTCTGGAACTGCCTTCGCAGCCACACCTGGACAGTGGCCCATTTAGCAGAAAAGCCAGGGGCGATCTCCTCGGGGAGCTTTGTGCTTGTATTATAAACTGAAATAGCCCCCCAGGTCTCTGGGAAGGAGAGGACCTCGCTGCAGAAACATTTTTCCAGAAAGAGGAGCCGCGTTGAGTTGCCTGAATAACGTGGGGTCCAGCGCCACCTAGTGCCCGCTGTGGTGCTTGGCGTGCGTCCTGAGCTCTGGATGGGGCGTTTTGGAAAGCGGCTGTAACCAGGAGAGGGGCTACCATTCTCTGCGTGCAGGGCTGTCCTCATGCCCACGACAAGGGTCTGTGATTTTGGTGTGAGAAGCTGAGGAGCTACAATCCTAATGCGTCACAGATGCAGGTGTTGGGTAAGGAGATGGGGGTGTCTTTCTCTTGAAAAGAAGCTGGGCTGACTCACACGTAATATTTAGAGGCTTAGTCCCAGAAGATTGGCTTGGGTTTGTCTGCTTGAATGTTTTTGCTCACGCTAAGAAAAAAAAAAACTCTGGTGCTATTTTATGACTTTTTTGCTTTTCAAACTAGTTTCTCGGTGCTCCCCCCCCCCCCCCCCCGAGCCATCATATGGGCTATTTACAAAAAGTCTTTGCAAGCTGTCTCAGCACCAAACCCACTCCTGCTCCTTGCTCTTGTCTTGAGAGACAAGCAGTCTGCTTTCCTCAGCCTCCCACTTCCTGACTGCCTCCAGCCCTCTGCTAATCAAAGCCACCATTTGCTACTTGCCTTCCATTATTCATTTAAACCTCAGAACAGCCCAGCGAGTGGATATTAGTATTCTGATCTTATACATGAGAAAACTGATGCTTGGGGTGGTTTAGTGACTTACCCAAGACCTTTTAGCTAATAAGCAGAGGTGGGATTTGAACCCAAGTTATTGAGCTACAAAACTTTTGTTCATTTCACCGGAGGATTCCTGCACCATGAGGGGGTAACCAGCTATTGCAGAGGCAGCTACAGTATCCAGGAGGTTCTGGAGGAGATGAACACCCTTCTAGCTCAGAGGACACTTCCTGCTCTGGACCAGTGTCTGTGACCCCAAGGCTTGACTGGACCCTTGCGGTAAACACCCTCCTTCCTCACAGCCTCTGCCCGGGGCCCCACCCCAGCACAAACGCTTCCGCAGCCTACACTCCTCCACACTTGGAAACCACCCCAGAGGAATAATGAGAGCAAAGAGCAGGGATTTGGCAAATGTTCAGAATGCCAGGAGAATCATGGATTTGTCTCTGACTCCATGGGCCTTGGCCTCATCCAGTGGAAAACTGGGAAAATTCCCTACTGGCTCCTCCCCACCTCCCCCAACAACCATGCTTCACCAAACAGACACACCTCCAGAGGAAGGTTAAGTAAGGCCACTCTCTGGATTCCTCTGAAATAAAATTGTTGCTTAAAAATACAGATTCAAAAATAAAGTTTAAATGGGGTAACACACTGCAGTAAGATCCGATCCTGACTTCCACAAATGGGGTCGATGTTCAGGCTGCTGGGGGCTCGTGGGAGGTGGTTCCGGGTAATGCAAGGAGCACAGGATTAAGAGGCCTGGACTTAAATCCTCAGTCTGTCGCCCCCCGTCTGAGTGACTTTGGGCAAGTCACTTAATCTGTCTGAGCCTCATCTTCCTCATTTGTAGAGTGAAGGCAATTCTTTTCTTACCTATAAGGTTATAGATGAACAAGTGCTTTGTAAAGCCCTGCAGGGCAGGAGGTGCCATGTGAAGGGACAGCCGACGCTAGCAGGATTTAGGTTGGAGATTTTTATTACTTTGCCCTTTCCCTACCCACACCCAAAAAGAAGACTGTCTCCTTCTACAAAATGGATCTTAACACAGGCACACACACACACACAGAATCTCGCAGTCCCTGTGGGCTTATCACTTTTTTAGAGCTAATTGATCTTGGAAAACAGCTTTTCCCATGAAGATCCAGTGGCCAGGGACTGCTGACACCCACTCTTTAGAGGAGGCAGGAAAAGCAGAAGCAGACAGATAGATAGTGGCATCTGTTATTTGCAAGGGGAAGGCCCCGAAATGCTATTTCCTCTGTTGCAGGCTGATAAAGATGGACGTTTGTGGCCAGCACAGGAGCAGAGTCCTCCACAGCAGCCCAGCAGAGCTAATGCATTCAAAGGGAGAGGAATAAAAGCCTGATGAGGAGCTGTTAGGGAGAGGAGTGGTGTGGCATCCTCTCTCCCTGGTGGTGAAGCCAGTTTGAAAACCTCTTGATTTCTCCTCAGGCTCCATTTCTAATTTAAGGTGTCCCCACCCAGCTTGGCAAACTCTGTGCCTCTCCAGGAGAGAGGAAATAGCTTCCTAAGATGGGCGCAGGAAGAACAAAGGCCTCATTAGGATCAATCACTTATTCTGAGCCTACATTCCCAAGAATCTCTATCGATGATCTCGGGTACAAATGAAGTGGTAATTAAGGGAATAATGCAAATGATGTTCAGCTTAGTAACTCCCCTTGTAATTGAAATTTACTAAATTAAGTCTGAGATTTTTGAAACTAGGTCTTTAAAAAAAAAATCCCCGATTATAATCACCCCCTCTCCTCCTTCCCACCCACCCCTCCTTAATGTAATTAGTTTAAAATAAGATCTGTGGTATGGATGACGGTGCGCTGCCTACGGATATGTTGAAGTGGCGCTTGCTCTCTGAAATGTTGGTCTCCTATAAACAATCCTGGGAAGCGATTGAGGAGAGGGGGCTGGTATTGGCCGGGCTGCTGTTGCGTTGTCAACCACAGGATAAGGAAACTGGACACAGGGCTGGTGGCACTGGCGATGCTGGACAGGGAGAGAATTCTCAGCTTCTCTCTTCCGTTCCTTCCCTCCGCACCTTCAGATCTGGTGCGAGCTGAGGACCCTGCAGAGGAAGGAGTGAATGGTTGCTCTATTGGGGTGGGAGAGGAATTGGAATCTTTCTGCAGTCCTGACCTGGTGCCAACATGGGAGGCAGAGGGGTGAGGGGAGATCGGAAACCCATCTCTATTTTCTTAGAGGCCAGGGAGCTTAAGCTCAAACTGAAATAGCCCTGGGACTCCTCTGAGTCCTGTCCTCTGCCACCTGATGTGACCATCATTGGCCTTAACATTTCTCTTGACCTGCCCCAGTGGAGAGCCAAGCACACCAGTCTCAGCCTGCCCAGTGGAACCCCAGAGGAGCCCTGTGGCTGGAGGTGAGGACCTAGAAGGTGCTCCAGCCTCCCCATCCTCATCCCCAGTTTGGCCCTCATCCAAACCAGAAAGAAGGCTGAAAGTTGTCCTGAGGACCTCTGACATTCCAGAAGAGCAACATTGGCCTGTTTCATTTACGTCTGATGAAAAGACCTGTCTGTCTTTGAAATCACGCTGCAATTTCCTCGAGCAACTGGCAGAATGGCTGTGTGAGAACAGGAGAGAACCTCCCAGGGCTGGCTTCCTCATTCTCTGCCCCTCCGCTCGCCCCACCCTCCTGGCCCACAGCTTCTGGAAACTGTTAAGTAAACACAGAAACAGCTGGAGCTAGTTGACCCTCACACAGCAGTCAGAGGCTGCGAGGTCCATCCTAGAACTCCGCAAAACAGCAGCTCTCTGGTGGGTAGCACGGACCTAAAAGAAAATGTTTTCTCCCACTGACCCCCACCCTTTTATTTTTTTATTGAGATATAATTAACATATAACAGCATATTCATTTTAGGTGTACAACATAATCATTCAATATTTGTATATATTGTGAAATGATCACCACAATAAATCTAGTCAACGTCCATCACCACACGTAGTTAGAAATTTTTTTCTTGTGATGAGAACTTTTAAGATCTACTCTTTTGTCAACTTTCAAATATACAACACGGTATTGTTAACTAGAGTCACCGTGCTGTATATTACGTCCCCAGGGCTTATTTATCTTGTAACTGGAAGTTTATGCCTTTAGACCGGCACCCCTCCCCATTGTGTGTGTGTGCACATGTTTTCCCTCCATCCGTTCACATCACTGGTGTTTGAGACTTTAGGAAATCCCCAGCTGAACAGCTTCTGATGTCAGAGACAAGAAGCAGAGCTGTTTCTGGAGAGCATAATAGGTGTCTGTTCCATTAGAAAAGCAGATTTAAAAAAAAGACAGACAATAGCAATCTTGTCTCCAGTTAAGCCCGTACTTAAAACGCTGCCCTGATCTACTGTGGGTGTATTACTGTTGGATTCCAGTGCCCAGCGTGGGGCCAGGCATGTGGTAGGTGCTTAATAAATATTAGTTGGATGAATAAATAACTCTTGTCCAAAAACTTTGAGGAGCTTCTCAATGGTATGGGGAAAAGGCCCTAATTCTAGAATCTGCTATTTAGGATCCTGCAGTCAGATGCCAGCCTACCCTGCCTGCCTGATCCCCTCGCATGCTCTCTGCATGCTGACGCCACCAGGCTAGTCATCAGAGTCACCTGGAGGACTCGTTAAAACACAGCCAGCTGGGTCACACCCTGAGAGTTTCTGAGTCAATAGATCTGGGGTGGGGTGGAGAATTTGCCTTTCTAACAAGTTCCTGGATGCAACTGATGCTGCTGGTCAGGGACCACGCTGTGCCCATACCACTCCATGCCCACAAATGCCACCCCTCGCCCTGCAACCCACCAGTTGGTGAAGGTCAAGTCCAAATGCTACCTTGTCAACTAAGCTGAACATGCCAGCAAAAACTGCACCTCGACTCTCCCTCACCTCCTCACCACTGCAGCTCCCTGCCTGCCGAGACACTTCTTATTGTATCTGTTCAGCTGTGTCCTTGCAGGTCTAAAGCTCCTGCTTACCTTGACCCACAGCTGCCCGACCTTGCACTCCACTCACCCCCTGAGGCCAGTGGAAACCCCACTCTCCCAGCCTTTCCAGCCTCTCAGTAGAGAGCACCTCCCCGTGGACAGGGAACACTTTCTTCTACTTGGAATTCCCCCAGCATACCATTTTCTCACCTCTCTCTCTCTCTGTAGGAACTCCTTGAAGGCAAGAGGCAGGTCTTGTACCTTTCAACACACCCACAAGACCTCATCTGGTATGCCCTTGTAACTAGAGTGAGCTAAAGACATTCTTCTTGCCTGGTCAGATTCCATTCCTTCCCCTGAGACCTTAATAGAGAGCTTAATAAGGTACCTGATGCTGCACTAGGCCCCGGGGGGTCCAAAGATGAATATACCATGGAAACTGCCCTGGGATCAATGCCTATTTTCTAGTTTATATTCACTGCTCATAATGCCCACTCTGCTGTCCTTCCAGCCACTGGCCTGGGTCGTGACTGACCTATACAGACAGCTAGACGTCCTTCCTCATCTAAACAAGTGAGAGGTTCCTATCACAAAAACACAGTTCCAAGTTCTCGCTTGGCTTGTTGTCTTTGAGACTCAGGAGGGAAATGTGACTTTCGGTGGTAAGCCGCATAATATAACTCCTCCAGGACACATGAGAGGCGCATGAAAGGAGATGTTTTGCAGCCTGTTTAAATGTCAGTGACTAAGACCCAGGGAATGCACTGAGAACATTCTCACTTCTCAGTTGTGGGCACCTGAAAGCGTGTTGCCCTGCCCCATCCTCCTCTCATGTGGGCTTACAGTTTCCTGCCCTTGCATCCTGAGGATCTTAAGTTATGGAAACCCAACTCAAACTGCTTAAGCAAAAAGGAAACTTTTTGCTCACCTTTGCGACTTGTCCCGTGGCAGCTCATGGAATTGAATAAGGAGCTCCAGGAACCTGGATTTATGGGCCAAAGAGTCACCATTGCCTGATGGTACCCTGTTCCCCTGGGAACCAGGTGAAGGCAAAGTTTGAGACTAATGCTCAGACATCTGGGAGACAGAGATTAAGAAGTCAGGTAAAAAGTGGAAATAAAGCCACCCTAGCTTTGGCAGTTACACCCCAGGGAGGAAGGAAACCCCCCACCTACGAATGGTATGACAGGGTGGTTATGGGTTCAAATAGCTCATTGCTTTCCTGGCCATGTACCTCAGGTAGGTTACTTGACTTCTTTAGGGCTCAGTTTCCTCACTCTTACAGAGTGGGGAATGATAGGGATAATTTTTTATAATATGTGTAGAGAGTTTAGTCCCGTGCCTGGCACATAGCAAACGTTAGCTGATGTATAGTCAAAGATGGTGGGAATGGTCAACACTGGTTCCAGTGGTGACAGGAGCATGAGCAAGTGGGAGGGGAACCGGTAACCGTTGCCTGGAAGGAGGGACACTCAGAGAAGGAGGGCGGAAAGCACCCCCTCCTTGGTGAACTGGGAGCGGGCATTTGGAACCAAGCATCAGTGCATTTAGGAAGCCCTCACTTCTCCAAGGTAACTGAGAGAAAAAAGGGCCAGAATACCAAATAATAAAATCTGAATGCCTTTCTTACACTGAAAACTACTGTTTGTTTGCAGGGAAAGAATATCAGGTATTTGTGTTATGCTTTCAAATTCATTCTCTCCTTAGATTCTCAAAATAACCCCAAGAAGAAAATGATCACGCCCATTTTACAGCTGGTGAAATTGAGACTCATGAGGTGAAGCCATTTGATTAAGGTCACACTGTTAGGAGTGATAGAATTCAGTTAACACCCAGGGCTCGGTCCAGGGTTCAACACCACCTTTCCAAGCAAATCTTTGTGGAGAAAGTGGAAAAAAATGCAGATGCACATCCAAGTCACCTGGAGAAGCTGTAAAACTTCTGCTTCCTGGGCCCTCCTGAGACCTGCTACATGAGACTCGATCTGTGCGGGAGCCCAGAAAGCTCCTGAAGGGGAGCTGATGCAGTTGGGCTGGTGGGGTGGACTGGTATCTGGAAGCCAGGAGCAGAAACAGTAATGCTCTGTCTGTGGCTACAAGAGGGTTTGGAGGTACATGCCAGCCCCGGGTGAGCCTCAGTCTGCTCTTGCCAGGACAACTGCAATAGCCCACCAGCTCGGGTTACACCCATCAACAATGCTGCCACTCCTCCTCCCCTGCCCAATCCACCCTCCAACTCAACCAGCATGAGCACGTCTCCACATGCTCACAAACACTGCTTAAACCCTCCTGAGCTTTCCCAGACCCTTAGCCTGGCTGAGAAGCCCTGCCTGATCCCACTTCATTATGTGCCATTCTCTGTTCCTTAGCCCCACAAGCCTTCCTTCAGTCCCTAGAATGCAGAGATTTCCACCTACCACAGGGCTTTTGCACATGCTGCTCTTGCCATCTGCAATGCCCATGCTTCCCCATCCCACTGCCCCACCCCTTCCTCTAGTTAACGCCATCTCCTTCTTATCTCAGCATTATTTCCTCAGGGAAGTCTGCCCAGTCTAGGGCAGAGTCCTTTGTTATATGTCTTCTCAGAACCAGGTTCCTTTCCTGACTGTAATGGTGCATTAAAGGCTGTGGTTATTTTATTTAGGTCTATCTCCTCTCACCACCAGCAGTGGGCCTCTGGAGAGCAGGGACCATGTCTGCCCTGCTAATCAGTGTCTTCTCAGTGCTTGGCACTCAATGATCATGTATAGAACGATGTTGCATGATAAGTGTAATGGGAAGTGGAGCCTGCTGGCTCCACCTCCTGATTCTCAGGAGGCAGGATGTTTAAAAAAGGCTGGTTTGATGAAAGTGTTTTGACGTTAATGCCCCTGTCAAAGTGCAAAGTCACTAGGTTTTATTGCCAAGTAACTGCACAGCTGACGCTCCTGACTTTGTCCTCCTCAAATCCCCACCCTGACCGTGAGGGACTCCCACAGTCTTCTTGATCTCTGTTCTGTTTGAATGTTGATGAGGTGAATTATTTTTATAATCAGAAAAGGCCATAAAGAGAATTCTTAAAGTCTGCCAAAACTGGGTAAGACTCTAAAGCTACATTGGTTCTGTCCCTAAAAATCATAAATTAGAAGGAAGTGTAATGTATCTAATGTGTGTTGGAAGTATGTAAAGAAGCACTAGAACTGTAATTGAAGTTTTTCTGGGCATTCTGAAGTTAAGAAAAAGAGATAATGTTATGGTTCACATGTCCTCATTACCCCTGACACCATAATGTTTTGTTAACTTTAAAGGGATGAGCAGAGAATTTGAGAGGTGGACCATTAAGATGCAAGTGAATTCTCAGAGAAGGGGCACCGCTTGCTGTCTGCTGGATGGCCCCTCCTGGGATAAGTACTCCAGGAGCCTGGGTCTACGTGCCAGCTGGTGCCCGCCCTCCTCCCCCACAGCATCCGTCCGTGATTCCAGCCTCACCCCCATCACCACCCTGTGGAAGGGAAGGCCAGCGATGTGTGAGATGATTCGGTTTTGCACAGCATTTGTTACTTTTCTTCTTGTTTTAATTATTTTATTGGGGTCATATTGGTTTACAACGTTGTGTAAATTTCAGGTGTACATCACTGTGTTTCAGTTTCTCTATAGATTGCATTGTGTTCATCACCAACAGTCCAGTTTTTATCTGTCACCATACATATGTGTCTCTTTACACCTTTCACCCTCTCCCCACCCTCTTCCCCTCTGGTAACCACTAATCGGTTCTCTGTATCTATGTGTTTGTTTATCTTCCACATATGAGTGAAATCATATGGTATTTGTCTTTCTCTGTCTGACTTATTTTGCTTAGCATAATAGCCTCAAGGTCCATTTATTTTGTTGCAGATGGCACAATTTTGTCTTTTTTATGGCTGAGTAGTAATGTATCCTAGATATATTATCTATATCACATCTTCTTTATCCATTCATCTGTTGATGGACTCTTGGGTTGCTTCCATGTCTTGGCTATTGTGAATAATGCTGTGATGAACATAGGGGTGCATATATCTTTTTTTTTTTTTGCTTCTACTCTCCTAAGCCCCCCAGTACACAGTTGTATATTCTAGTTGTGAGTGCCTCTGGTTTTGCTATGTGGGACGCTGCCTCAACATGGCCTGATGAGCGGTGTCATGTCCACACCCAGGATCCGAACCGGCGAAACCCTGGGCCGCTGATGCGGAGCAGGTGACCCTAACCACTGGGCCACAGGACTGGCCCCTATCTTTTTCAATTATTGATTTCATGTTCTTTGGATAAATACCCAGTAGTAGAATAGCTGGGTCATATGGTATTTCTATTTTTTAATTCTTTCAGAAATCTCCATACTGTTTTCCGTGGTGACTGTACCAGTTTGCATTCTCACCAGCAGTGTATGAGGGTTCCCTTTCCTCTACATCCTCTCCAACACTTGTTATTTTTTGTCTTGGTAATTATAGCCCTTCTGATGGGTGTGAAGTGTTATCTCATTGAGTTTTTTTTTTTTTCTTTTTAAAGATTGGCACCTCATATCTGTCACCAATCTTTCTTTTTCTTCTTCTCCCCAAAGTCCCCAGTACATAGTTATATATTCTGGTTGTAGGTCCTTCTAGTTGTGCTATGTGGGACGCTGCCTCAGCATAGCTTGATGAGCAGTGCCATGTCCGTGCCCAGGATCTGAACCAGTGAAACCCTGGGCTGCCGAAGTGGAGCATGTGAACTTAACCACTACCACCTGGCCACAGGTCTGGCCCCTCTGATTGTAGTTTTGATTTGCGTTTCCCTAATAATTACTGATGAACATCTTTTGATGTGCCTGTTGGCCATCTGTATATCTTCTTTGGAAAAAAGGCTATTCAAATTCTCTGCTCATTTTTTTTTGGTGAGGAAGACTGTCCCTGAGTTAACATCTGTGCCAACCTTCCTCTATTTTATTTGTGGGACAATGCCACAGCATGGCTTGATGAGCAGTGTGTAGGTCTGTGCCCAGGACCCAAAGCTGTGAACCCTGGGCCGGCGAAGCAGAGTGCATGAACTTAACCACTACACCACCAGGCCAGCCCCTCTGCCCATTTTTTGATCCGGTTGTTCATTTTTTTGTTGTTGAGTTGTATGAGTTCTGTATATATTTTGGAAATTAACCCTTTATCAGATATATGACTTGCAAATATTTTCTCCCAGTTGGTGGTTTGTCTTTTCATTTTGTTGATGGCTTCCTTTGCCTTGCAAAGCTTTTTAGTCTAATGTCGTCCCATTTGTTTACTTTTTCTTTTGTTTCCCTTGCCTGAATAGACATGGTATTTGAAAAGATACTGCTAAGACCGATGTTAAAGAGTATACTGCCTATATTTTCTTCTAGGTGTTTTATGGTTTCAGGTCTTATGTTCAAGCCTTTAATCCATTTTGAGTTAATTTTGGTGTATGGTATACAATAATGGTCTCCTTTCATTCTTTTGCACATAACTGTCCAGTTTTCCCAACACCACTTATTGAAGAGACTTCCCTTTCTCTACTGTATGTTCTTGACTCATTTGTTGAAGGTTAGCAGTCCATAGATGTGTGGTTTTATTTCTAGGTTTTCAATTCTGTTCCATTGATCTGTGTGTCTGTTTTTTTCTGCCAGTACCATGCTGTTTTGATTTCTATAGCTTTATAGTGTATTTTGAAGTCAGGGAGTGTGATACCTCCAGCTTTGGTTTTTTTCTCAGGATTGCTTTGGCTATTTGGGGCCTTTTGTTGTTCCATATAAATTTTAGGATTCTTTGTTCTATTTCCTTGAAGAATGTCATTGGGATTCTGACTGGGATTGCATTGAATCTGTAGATTGCTTTAGGTAATATGGACATTTTGACTATGTTTATTTTTCCAATCCGTGAGCATGAAATACCTTTCCTTTTCTTTATATCTTTAATTTCTTTCAATGATGTCATAGTTTTCAGTGTATAGATCTTTCACCTCCTTGGTTAAATTTATTCCTCGATATTTTATTCTTTTTGTTGTGACTGTAAATGGGATTGTATTCTTGATTTCTCATTCTGCTAGTTCACTGTTAGTGTACAGAAATGCGACTGATTTTTGTATGTTGATTTTGTATCCTGCAACTTTACTGTATTCATTGATTATTTCTAATAGTTTTTTGGTGGATTCTTTAGGGTTTTCTATATATGGAATCATGTCATCTGCAAACAGGGACAGTTTTACGTCTTCCTTTCCTATTTGGATCCCTTTTATTTCTTTTCCTTGCCTAATAGTCTGGCTAAAACTTCCAGTACTATATCCAACATCCATTTATGATTAAAAAAAAAAACCTCTCAATAAAATGGGTATAGAAGGAAAGCACCTCAACATAATAAAGGCCATATATGAAAAATACACAGCCAACATTGTACTCAACAGTGAAAAACTGAAAGCTGCTCCTCTGAGAACAGGAACGAGACAAGGATGACCACTCTCACCACTCTTATTCAGCATTGGTCCCTTTTTAAAACCCGAGGAGTTAGTAAGTATTTTTCTTTGGCCACGTCAAAGAATTCGCACATGAATTGAGTGCATTGCAATTTCACTTCCCTGAGACCGTGCCTCCCCTGTCCTTGCCATGACCCAAGATTCTGGCTTCTCACTGGTGAGAATCGCTTCGATTCCTTGGTTGTTAGAAAGAAATATCAGACAGCTGTCGGAGAATCCATGCCTTTGGTTGGGTCTGGAGGCCATGGCAGAGGGCTGCACTGACAGGAGCAGAGCAGATAATGATGGCAAAACAGTCAGGAGACCCAGCCCCATCTCAGTCAGGCGATTTTCTTCTCCTTTAGCGTCAGTGAATCTGACCACATTCAAGTGATTTTTCTTTCTTTACCTCTGGTAGGCCTGATCCAGTGGGATGCCACCTCCTAACCTGTAATCGAGTTTGGAGTGTTGGAGTGGGAGTGGAGGATGGAAGGAAGAAGTTTTAAGCAAAACAAATTTTTGAAGAGTCAGACAAAACAGTACTTCCTGGATTCAGTGATTGAGTGGACTGGGAGCCTGGCAGGCAGATAAAAGGAAATGTGGCGGGCTGGTATACCCTCTGGTTCTTCTCTGCAAAGCCACTTATAGAAATCTGTAAGAGTTTATGCAAGCACCTAACCAGCCCTTATTCTGAATTGTGTGTATCTGCCACTTGATGACCATTTTATTGGATGGGTGGGTGGATGGGTGGATGGATGGATGAAAGCTTTACTCGTAGTATTCATCCACTGTGACACACTGCCGGTGCCCTGCCCATATCATTTCTCTTTTCACACACCAAAGCCTGCTTATTTAACATGCCTGCCACTCTGTTTCTGTGAGCCTTTATCTGGCCAGGGGAGCACATTAGGCCTGGGAGTCAAAAGAGGAGAGTTAATGTCCTGGAAGTAGCCCTCAGCGCATGGTGGATGGGGACTTGGTGGGTACCTAGCCCAGCTTCCGTGCATCTCAGTTGGGGTGACTGAGGTGTATCTACACAATAGGCTTAACCTCAGTTGCCCTCAGTGGTGACTGTTTGATAACACACCCTTTATTGCCTTTCTTTTCTTCTCTTCCTCCTTCTCCGTTCCTCTTCCAAAATTTCCTGGGATCACTTTCCAAATGAAGTACTTATCCTTAAATCCTTGTTTTAGAAAATGCTTCCATGGAACGCAAACTAAAACATCCATCTCACTGACTGCTCTGTGTATGTGACTCAATAGTCCCCACGTGTCACTCTTAACCCTCTGTCTGCTTCCTAAAAACAAGAATAATCCAGTTGGAAGAAAAGCGACATTTAACCTACACCTGATCAGGATTGTATTAAACTCTGTCAAAGTGCAAAATCACTAAGTTTTATTGCCAAGTAAGGTGCATGCCACCACTCCGCACCCTCGTGCATGTTGGTAAGCCCCACCCGGACCAGGAGGGACTCCTACAGTCTTCCATATCTCTGTTTGGTTTGAATTTTTATGTAGTGTATTATTATTTAACCCACACCTAATTGGAATTGTATTAAACTCATTCTTGATTAATTCTCTCTGGAAAATCTCATCTTGTTAAGTATTTAACAGAAGTTCAGTTTCATTACTGGAGCTGATTGGATTCTGTTATTTAATGTATGAAAGGAGGATGAATGTCAGACCTACAAACCCATTTTCCTGGTCAACTTTCTTTGACAATGCAGTTTTCCTAACTCTAAGGAAGTCACATTTGTTAAAAGAACCGTACTTTTAGCTTTTCTCTGATTATTAAGTGTCTCTGTTCTCTACAGATCCTCAGAATATCTGCAATAGTTTCTAGCAACACTTTATAAAGAAGTGTTTCTCTGCCCTAAGTGTGCATTAGATTGCCGGGGGAGCTTTTATTTCAAGGGACCCCTGGATCTCCCTCCAGACCAGTCAAATGGTGGCGATCAGGCAGAAGTAGTTTTAAAGTTCTCCAGGTGATTCTAATGTGCAGCCAGGGGTGAGAACCATTTATTTAAGGGGACAGAGCTATGAAGACCAGCTGCCCCAGTAGTTGCAGTTCTGGGTAAAGCAAGAAGAGCTAAAAGTGTCATTGACGGCAGTCGCAGGTGACACAGCACACATCATAATGCAGTCACTGCATTTTTGGCCTCCTCCGCGCTTCACTGCACCCCTCACTCATGCTTCGCTGCCTGCACTTGAGCCAAGAGGCCTCGGGAAGCCCCTCATCAACCCACACTTAATGAGAAAACATCTACCACGCAATAACCTTTTGTTCCCATAACATAGCAAAGAACTCTCCTCCCCAAGGAGCTTTCAAGTCAGGAATTTTATTTTCTCGTTTGAAAGTTTGGGCAGTTGGGCCTCATGCATTTTCATTTCTCATGCATTTTCATTTTCCTATCTTCTAATCTGGCTAATTTTGCTCTTGGCTGAACCTTCTGGTATTTTCTCAGCCTTGGTGGATGTGACTGCCTTTGTCCCTGGGGTGTAATCCTGGTGAAGGAGTTCCTCATGTTCCCAGAAACAAAGAAATCAAAATGGAACCTTCATGCTGTGACATCAAGTTTATGACTGGCCTCTCTCTTAAGCCTGGCCTTTAACGAGCTTACGGCCTCAGAGGACTTCTTTCAGCCTGATAATATTCTCTCATAAAACTTTAAGAAACCACAGTGACCATTTGGGACTCCAAGCCAAATGGTAACATAATTTAATTAAATAGATGCATGGACTTTCTAAGATGTTTGTGTATTTTGGTGTATACATGCATTTTTCTGAGGACAGTCTTAAATTCTCAGATGGATATGTAATTCCACAAAGTTTAAGAATTAGCAGCTTCATGCTTTCTCCCTTCCCTGTGAGTCCAAATATGGATGTTTGACTTGAGGGAATAACGCTGAAACTCTTACACACTCTTGGTCTCCTCCCTCACTTTATTCTCTTCTCTTACCACCCCCACCTTTCACCATCCAGGGGTTCTGGAACGTCACAACATGTAAATTCCTGGTCGAGAGAGAGAGAGAAAGATCTCAGGCCACAGGGCACCCAGAAGCCAAGGATCAAGGAGACCAAGAGATCCAGCTCTCAGGGTCCAATGGTTCTTCGGAATAAGGATCTGGCATGGGTTCTCAGGTGGTCCGTGAGGTCCACAGCAAACACTGTCCAAGACTAAGGTACTTGCAGGCTGAGGGCTGGGTTAGTTAGAGAGAATGACCTTCTTTTCTTCTGCAAGCATAACTGATTATTTTCTTCCCATGCATTCTTAAAAAGGAATGAGAAGGTGGTCGTCTGTCACTGTCAGCCTTCCCACTGCATCGAAGCAGACACCTAACGAGCTGAGGGAGAGAGAACTGGAATCCCCAGCCTGGCATATGCTCCCTCCCTCACCTTGGGAAGGCCAAGTCTCCTCAGTTCCTCTTCTGTGATGGGGGGATTACTGATGTCACCCTCTCGGGGAGGTAACACGGGATTCTGTAACTGAGTTCCATAAAGGGGAGGGGGACTGGGACTGTGCATGGGGGTGGGGTAGGGGCCACAGGGAGAGGGAGCTAATATTTGGTGACTGCCTGGGATGTGCCAGGCATGTGTTAGATCCTTTACCCATGCCTGATGAACAACTGCAGGGCACTCTCAAAGGAGGGGCAACTACAGTGCAGAGTCACACAGTAGGGCTGGAAAAAGTCCCCAGCCCCAAGGGACTTACTCTTGGAAGGGGCAGAATAAATCTTTATATTGCCTGTGACAATGACTGTTGAGTGTGCCCCAGTATTCACTTTTCCTTCTATAGCAGCACTGGCCAGTAGAACTTTCTGTGATGATGAAAATTTTCTCTATCTGCACCGTCCAATACAATTGCCATGAGCCACATATGGCTACTGAGCACCTGAAATGTGGCTAAGCCATCTGAAGAACTGAATTTGAAATTCTATTTAATTTTAATTCATTTAAATGTAACCAGCCACACGTGGCTACTGACTGTTGATATTGAACCGTGTAGCCCCAATTTTTAGCTGGGCACATGGTCACCCTGAAATAAAGACTATGTTTCACAGCTTCTCTTGCAGGCATGTGATTAAGTTTTGGCCAATAGATGTGAGGGAAGGGACGTAGGCCGCTTCCAGGTTATGGCCTAAAGGGAAGAGGCATGCCCTCCCTGTCGCCTTCTATGCCTTCTTGCTGGCTTGGACAGGAATGTAGCCATGCACCATCTGGAACCAGGTGATGAAGCCAACACCTTAGGGATAGCAGAGGAATAAGATAAAAGGAACCTGCATCCCTGAGGTTGACTTCAGGTAGTAGTTCCCTAATTCCAGCTCAGACATCTATGTGTGACAGAAACTAAAATTCCATTTCTTTTAAGCCACTGTTCATTTGGATCTCTGGCAGTGAACCATACCTACAACCCATCCTAACCAATATACTGCCCTCCTCTCTCTTACAGAGACTGTGGGGAACAAATGTCCTGTTTATGATTTTAATCATGATATTTCAGAGCTTCTGTCAGGTCTTTATGCAGCTTAAAGGCAGACCCCCAGAGTAAGGGGCCTCTACTTAGCAAAGCACCTTGGTGAGCTGGTAGATCTACAAAGGTAGACCTGCGTTTAGTGGGGAATAAGGGATGGAGAGCCGGATGCTGTTCGTAAGAAAGAAAGTGGAATCTGGAGGAGGACTGGCCCCTAGAGAGGTAAGAGGGTCCTGGAGAGGGGAGAAGAAGGGACCTGAGAAAACGGCATCAAGATGGGCCTACCAGATGATACGGCCAGCAGGAAATTTGCCAAGGCCATGATAAATGATGGGCTTTCACAACAATGACGTCTGTTGTTCCTGTGCTATGCTGTGCTGTAATCCCTTCATTGCTCCGAACACTGCTGCACACCATAGCCCCGTGCTGGTGGTGCTTTGGAGAAAATGAAGGAATTAGGGCAGCATCCAGCATGGGACAAAGCAGTGTGCAAAACACAGCAGACCTAGGAGGCAAGACACAAGGTTAGCTCCAGAGTGCAGTGGGAGCAAGAAATCTGAGCAAGAGGTAACTAAGAGATGAATAAGCTCCTAGAGAGCCCCTGAGACATTGTGGGGAGGGACATGCTGTCTTCCATCAGATGTGGGATGAGGGATCCTGCCATTCTGCTTGAAGTTAGAGAAAAGAGTCACCCCAGAAGGCTTATAGGCTGTGATATCCAGGCAGCTGACACTTGGCTTTGCAGTTCCCCATGGCTCCATCTCTCCTCCTGGCCAGCTCCCAAAGACCTGACAGCCAAGCTGGGAAGAGAAACAAATGTTTCCTTCGTGCTTTCCCTGCATTGGCCTGGACTAAAGGAGATCTGCTCCTCTTAAATCTAGAGTACACAATCTAGGAGGAGTGAGAAAATCTGAATTGGTCAGAGGCCAAGTTGGAATGGTGAACCTGGTAGTTGGAGACAGAGGAAGCAGGAGCTTGGGAATTCTGGGTTTGAGATGGGCCAGAGCCCCATATCTCAACTGGCTCCTGAGGCAGAGCATGCAACACTCGCAGAAAGGTGTTTGCTGTTGTTACTGCTAATAGTAACACTGTGCTCAACATCCAAATATACTCTGTTTACACTTGCTCATGTGATGGAATTTTAGGAGCTACACCTGGGGCAACAGAAAGGTGACAGGCGTTTCTATGGTAACTCTACTAAATATGGTCCTATCACATCTTTAATCAGTTAAGACATAGGCTGAAGGTTGGATGCATTGGGAAAAGAACACATGGGAATAATAATCATTGATGTTTATTGAGTGCCTTCTATGTGCTAGTACTGTGCTAAGCACTCAATATTCTATATATTCTTCACAACAATTCAACGTTGCAACGTTTTTGCATTGTAACAGGTAAGCAAACTGAAGCTAAAGAAGATCAATAATTGGCCCGAAGTCACACAAGTAAGTGGTCTGGCGGGGATTTGAACCCAGGCCAACTGCCATCAGAGTCCGCACACATCACCACTACCACTTTCCGCCTCTTGGCTCTGTGGGTGTTGTACTTGGGCCTTGGGTGCACACAACCCTTCAGAACCATCCAGGGCCCTCCCATGAGCACAAAATCTAGTGCAGAGGACTATAACCTCAGATACGGCGAATATCCTGGGGTGAAACTACACAGCTATTAAAGTGTAGCCTAGAAGTTTTTGTTTTTGTTGGTTACACGTGACTCTTATCAACTTAGTTCCTAGTCACATCATACAAACCATAAAAGTGGAATGTTTCCAAAGCATTTCGGTTGTTTGGCATTTCTAGCAGTTTGGATTCCAGGCAAACGAGAATTTATTGGAAGTCGAACAATAAATGGTCATTTTTCAATTCCAACTTTAACTTTACTGAAAGTGTAGCTCACTCATTTTGTCATTCATTGTCTGCCAAAATAACAACACACATTCTCACTAAATCTTGCATTTAGTGGGAAAACTATTTCATTTAAATATGCATGTATAGTAATTCTATTGAGTATAAACCTTGATGAGGCTCATTTTAAAACATAGCAGGCTCTCTGATTGAAGATTGTACATGCAGTACATTTCTCTACGTCCTCTCTTAAGTTAATAAACACTTAGGGACCTGCTTAACTGCCAGCTTAACTCTTTTATTGCAAACCCTACCCAAGTAAAATATCTAATGATTCTGGAAGGACACAATTTCTGCCATTTTGAGGTAGCATCTCTTATATTAGAATTAAGAATTTGAGGTTTATTTGATACTGACTTTGCATGATCAAAAATACTTTCTGTATTATGACATTCATTCTTAAAGGAGGAGAGCCAGGATGGTCATCTGGTTATATAAAAATCTGTATTTTAAGTACAGAATGCGCTTTCAGTTCTGTATTTTAGTGGATAATGAACCCATATTAGCTGCATTGGTAGAACGCAAGAAGAGGGTTTTTAAATTTTCCATTACGTTAGCAGTTACATCAAGAGTTGTAAAGGAGAAGATGGAATTGCACAGCTTGTAAAAAGTACTGAATTTGGTTTTCCTTTTGTCAGGTTTATAGAGTGATTTGAGGGTTTAACCTTGTCCTAAAAAGGCTCACAAAGGAGAAGCATGTAAGTTGCATTGAAAAGGGCCTCAAAAGAGCTTCTCCCTGCAGCATTCAGAACTTGTGTGGCGTCATCAGCTTGTCTCAGTGTCGCTGGTGAAATCTGGATTCTCAGATAAACAGGAGCCCGAGAGATGACATTTACAAATGTGGGTCTAGCCAGTTTGGAGCAAGACTTCACACATTCACACTGCAGTCCTCACTGCTGGCAGAGACCAAACCGTGCCCGTTTTTAGCACCAAGAGCTGGCGCTTGGCTGTGACCGCCGTGGCTGGAGCCCGCAGAGGAAGACATCAGGGGTTGTACAGTTTGCTCCTAATAACCATGTTCTCTTGACATTGTGAATTTTCACACAAACTTACCCAGAAGGCATAACAAAATGCTCTTTACTTCAGCCAACCACTCCTGGGAGTGAAAAACACAGAGTGATGGTTGGAAAGATCAGAGTTTCCTTTTCCAGAGTTTTTGGAAGGGACTCCAAGTTTCTTCCCACCCAGGGAAAAACTACTATAACACTTAGGGAGAAAGAGTAAAATTTGTTTGTTTTAAATGTGAGTCATGACAAACCTAGGGATTAGAAACTTAGAAAGAGGAAAATTTACCTGAGCAAGGTGAGTAGCCAAAAAACTCAGAGCAATATTGGGGAAAAATATCCTGGTGCTCCAAGACTTTGCAGATTTGGGGGTGTGTGGTGCTGCTGAGCGATGCCCCACACCCAGCTTACCCCCACCACTGGGCTACACGATGCCACAAACGCTCCCATCAGTGTCCTTCTAGGTGAAGGCACGGCTCCACAAAGCAGAATAAAATGTTACCCAGAAAAAGGGGTACGTTAATCCAACACTACTGATTTTCAAACTTTCAGAGTCCCTCAGGAAGAGACTAAGGATGGGTAAGTTTGGAATGTGGGAACTGGATGGAGAAGGGAAAGAGGATCAAGAAATGAGTTCAGAGTACGAGATGAGGCAGGGCTGAGCATGAACGGGCCCTGGTAGCCACAGGAGCTGGGGTCCTAGTTTTGGGAAAAGGAGGTGGAACAGAAGCACAAGAATCCCTGACCGCATATCCATTAAGTTCTCATCCACAATGACACAGGCACACATATTTTTTTAACCGATTTTTCATAAACTGTTAGGCAACACTTGTCTTCATCAGTCACAAAGCCTGCAAACCTAGCTGCACCACGCAGTGGCATGACTCTCTTCGTCATGTCTACACAGCTCTGGTTTCAGTGGCTCTGCCAATCACAGCCCTTTCTGGATTGTTTGCTTTCCAAGTACTCTGGGCACAGGAGCAGCGTGGGTGCCTGAAATCCACGAGGCAGAGACCTCATCACAACCACCAGCCCTAACCTGCTCTCAAGAACTTTTTCACCAGACAGAGCTGCCCATGACGGCTATATAAGCAGGTAGCATTTTCCCCCTCCGGCCCTACTCTGCCACCTCCTGCCCTCTAAGAGGGGCGGGAGGTGAGAGGAAAAAGGTCAGCAAGTCTGAATTATCCTTAACCTGGACAATAAGCCCTGGAATCATCAAGAACCATTGGGGTTCCCCCAGATATTTGTTCAGCATCCTCCCCTAGTGCTCTGCTTTGCAGACCCATCACTCAAGACGCCTTGAGTCATGGATAATTTACCAGCTCTTTTACCAGTTGCATTACTTCACAGTGCTAGAAGCTTCCAGTTGGCCTGTAGCCCTCCAAAGCTAAAAACAAGCCTATTTTCTACCCTGTTTAACTTTCAGGATCTAGCCAGCACGTTAATATACCTGAACCCCAAAGGCCATCCTTAAAATAGGGGAGCTCCAGATAGTAGGACGCGTGGACCTGTTTCTCATCTAAATTAAAAATGTCCGAGTCTATTTTTTCCCCTCTTTCTGGGAAGTTGACCTAAACAAGTAAGGATGTGCTATAAATGCCTTTCAAGACTCAACTTGTAGATTCTAATTATAATTAAGACAAATAATAATATTACTCTGTATTTTCTCTGCGCCTTTCTTCCAAAGTGCTCCAAGCGCTCTCAGCTGCGTGAGGGCAGGTATTACGTAAGTTCCTTTCAGTCTGCTTGCAGCTTCTAATTACCTCTCTTTTGATTCTGGTTCTAAAGTCATCTTCCTTCCCAGAGCCTGGGGTACAAGGGTACCTCACCTGGGCCCACTTTCCTGGGTATCTGGCCTGCCCTCCACCCGTGTCATCTGATGGAGGAGCATTTCACCTTGGGGGCCCTGGTGGCTGGGCTTGACCCTTAGGTATTTTCAGAGGAGCTGCCGGCTCTGCCCTGTCCTTTCCCACCAAGGGCCAAGAGCCGGGAGCCTCACCACCAGCACCCTCACTCTCCAGACTTCCTGGTGCCAGGGAGTGAGCCAGGCTTCCTGCCTCTGCCCAGGGAAGGGCCCCTCCTCTGAACGCACTCAGCTCCCAAGCCTGCCCCTGGTGGACTCTCCGCCCTGCCCTCGTCCCAGCTCCAGGACAGGGACAGGCTTGGGCTTGCTTATGTCCCCACGTTGTGCCAAGGAGATTGGGGGCAGGTATCACATGGCAGCTTTGTTTCGTCTTCCAGGAGCCCTTTAAACTTGCACCGTGGGCTCTTCCTCCAGCCCTGGAAGGAAACCCAGGCAGACCCTCTGTCTTTTTTAGTCCCTCTTAGCTAAAAAAGAGTCCCATGGTCATTGAAGTCACAAAATACAGTCTCAGTCCAGAAATTAAAATGTAATAATATCCTATGTAACAATGTTTTGTGTAATAATAAAATCTCTGAACTGGATTTGAAGTTGAGGCCTCTCCTGGCTGCCAGCTCAGGCCAATCATAGGAGGGAGGGCAGCTGTGATTGGCTTTCTCTTCTTCCCCACTTCTCCTCCCTTAAACTGCTGACTGACAGCCCCTCCTCCCCGACACCCCCTGCCCCCCACTCCCACACACACACACCCACACCCACGCACACACACACACAGCTGGAGGAGAAGGGAGAGCTGGAGAAGGGAGCAGGAAAGTTCCAGGATGGGCCTTCTCAGGGGCGGCTGGTCTCACACTTCAGTCTTCTTCAGAGACCCCCCTCAGCATCCCTGGGTTCTCTCACCTGTGGGCCCAGGACAAAGGTTAACGTGTCTAGATCCCAGTGGCTGCTTGTTCTTCCTTGGTCACTGGAAATTCAGCGACATCTCACAGCTGAGGTCCCTTCACCCCACAGCTAACTCATTGGGGCAGCATCCAAGTCCCCACACTTGTTCTCTCAACATACATAGTTCACTTCCTGCATCCTTGGTTCTACACCCACTAACCCAGCCCTCTCTCCTCGCTCCACCATCAAGGCCATTAGCCAGTCCATTTAGGTTTTCCAGGCTGGTCCAATCCACTGCCTCCCAAACTGAAGGTGACACACATTAAGTTCTCCTTAAGCCCCTCTATTGTGAAGGGAAGGAGATTTATCCTCCTTTGCAAGGATGTTGGTGTCCCTCAGCATACCATCAGCTTTCTCCAAAAATCCTTACTGCAAATCTTGCCTCTCGACTCTATTTTTAATTTGGATGTTGAGAGGGGGTTAAGAATAATCAAACTGATTTTTTTCTACCTCTCTGGAACTCACTATTGAACATTCTTGCCTCTTTGGATTTAAGCCAAATCTGGTAGGAGAGGAAAGCACAAGCAGAAATACTACCTGGCCTCACTTTGGGACTTTGACATCCCATGCTCCCAAGATGCCTGACTGTTAGACAACAGATTGCCCCCTATTTCCAAGTTGGGGCTTTTATGAACCCACAGTGTTAAATCTCTGAAGCAAAACGAAGTCAGGGTTTGTGTGGGTTTCCCTGTGAAAATCAGCATAGCCAGATCTTCATGGCCTCCACCAACATTTGCTTAGGCTTTCCAACAAGGGCAAGAGAGCCATGGTATTTGAGTTCACATTATGAATGCATCTTCTGGTGCCTGGCACCCACCAAATCCAATCCACTTTTCTAATTAAGACAGCTCTGGTACATCTTGGACTACCTACTCCTTCTATTAGTATCATCCAGATGTCTAAAAGAATAGTTTGGAGAAGCATCTATATATTTTGAAAAATGATGATCAAAGACACTGTCCAGTATATTCTCTAATGTCCCTTCCTTATAAATGTAACTGTATGACAAAACACCTACTAAAGTTCAGTACCACAAAATACTTCTATCCATATTCCAATTTGTATGCTTCCTTTTATTTGCCAATGAGAACTAAACAACTTGATATATTTCTTATTTTGCTTTGCCTACCAGGAAGCTCAGCACTAAATTGAATGTTCCACTGCAGTAACTAATTCATCCCAGAAAGCTGATGTGTCTATCTCATTCCACTTTTATTTGGCTTCCATTATTTCTTTCTCACTTTAAAATTTTTGTTATATTTTTAGATACATTGAACATTGTAAACCACCTCATTCTTTTTTTGGTCATAGGATATAAATCCTAAATAAATATGAACAAAACTCACATTTATTAATTCCTTCAAACATATTCATTGATCACCCCCTACATGCCTGGCATTTTGCTAGGTACTGAGAGAAACAATGGCGACCAAGCAGAAATTCCGTCCCCTCATAGAGCTCACAGGGCACCAGGTTTACATGTAGCAGGAGGAGGACTAAAATCTCAGGGCACAGGGCAGGAGCCTGAGAAGGAAAGTCAGGGGACAGTGGAGTTGTAGAATCCAAGGGAAATGAGTATTTCCAAAGAGAGGATAATTCCTGCTAAAAGGAGACCAAGCAAGACAAGAACTGAGATGTGCCCACTCAGTAACAAGAAGGTCAGTAGCTACTCTGCTCAGAGCAACTTCACTGGAATATTGGATGGGGGATAAAGAAGTAGGGACAGCACATGCAGACAACTCCTTCAAGAAGTTTGGCTGTGGCAGAGAGAGATAGGGTGGCTGCTGGAGGAGGATGTGATGGCTGTGTTGAGAGTGGACTCAGCCTCATCTGGGAAGACCATTTTGGTAACTTCAAAGGATTATTTGAATTTCTATTGAGTAATGTCTTCTTATGCTTTGGATCAATACTAATTTCCCAGAAAACAGGGGGTCCCAGAAGACCCAGACTTTCAGGTCAAGGAGACAAGGAAGGGTGCAAGTACATGAACCTCTCGCTGGTTGGCTGTCGTCTCTTCTCTTAAATATCACTGTGGCTGTGGCTGCTATCTTCCCTGAGCACCAGGATCCCAGGAGCACCTTAGGACTCTATTCTTGACTACGACATCTGGCATGCTTGGCTGCCAGTCCACGGCTGGCCTCCATCCCAGCTTGACTTAAGAACACCACAGCTTTCCAAAATCTGCGTGATCAATTCTTCCACACAGCAGAGGAAGGGGGATGCCAACAAGCCCGTGAGCAGGGGAAATACATGCACATTCCACTTTTTCAGCCCTGGGTTCAAGTCTCACCTGGCTCTCTGTTGGTTGCTTTCCTTATTTACCCTGCGCTTGCTTGATTCACCTTAAGGATGGCTCTAATGACATGACAGCAATCTGCATCGTGGTTTTAATGTTGTGAGCCTAAGAAAGGAGGCAAATATCTTTGAGGCAGACAGAGGGCCCACGTGAAACTTTTCCAAATTTACTTTCTTGGTTGGTGAAATAAAAGTGGTAAGTTTCTCCAAAATCACAGTGACTCAGAGTACAATGACATGTTATTCCACCTCCCCTTCCTTCTCTATCATGCACTTAACTTGTATGTCACATAAACATCTAATCAATTCTCTCCTATTTTATAATGAAATTTTTACAATTACTTGCATTTCTTTATCTGGCTTGGTAGCCAGGAGGCTCCTGTTTGGGTTTTATTTTCAGATACAGCAAGCTTCTTGAATTTTTCAGCTGGCATATTCATTTATTCACTTTCTTTGACTCTGTTTTTTAAAATTTTACTCATATTTTATCTACTTCCTGCATATGAAATTTTTGGAAGCCACTTCATATCTTCTTTGAAAATGAGGTAGAGAATAAATAAAATTCAAAAAAAAATTATGCATCCCTCTGTTTTATGAGTTCATTCTGCTTTCAGCTTACTCTCATTTCTGGTATAGGAGGGATCCTTAACTTGTTTTCAAAGATAAACTTGCTATTTCACTGAAGACCTCAGGTAAGAGGTATGTGTGTGTGTGTGTGTGTGTGTCTGTGTAACAAGACATGTTGTAGCACAATGGTTGAGACTGTGAGCTTTGACGACAGACTGCCTTGGTTCAAATCCCAAATCCACCACTTACCAGCTGGGTGACTTTAAGCAAGTTCCTTAATTCTGAGCACTTCCGTTTTAACTATGAGAGTAATAATATTTACCTCATCATGTGACAGTGAGGATGAAAGGCTCACAACGAAACGAAATAAAATACATTAATACATGTGAAGTGCTTACGACAGACGTGCAATTGATGTTAGTGGTTATTGCTGGTGTGGGGCCGGCAGGGAGGTGATGCTGAAAATCAAGTCTCTCTCTAGGGATGGAGAGGAGGTGGCACCACTGGCTGCCCTCTCTTCTCTTGGGACGTTAGCCAAACTGCAGAGAAGAACGAGAGGGCTGGGCGGTGGTGACTGGCTCTGCTCAGTGGGCCTCAGTTTCCCTGTGGAGACCCTTGCTCTGCACAGTCTCATCCCAATTTCCCTGCTTTACTGGTTGGACCGAAACACTCCAGAGGGAGCTGTGTCTATTCCTCAGTCTCTCAAACTTTTAATTCCGATGGCTTTGTTTTTTCATTCTTAGACTATCAATTTGGTTCTTTGTTATTATTAGTCAGTCAGGGAGTCAGTTTAATTTTTATAAAATTATATGTGCTCATTGTGAAAAGAGACAAATGGTCCTATAAGGGAATCCTCTGTTCTCCTCCCCAGAGAAGTCACTTTCAGCTCTTTTAACTGATTATTTGGGATTTATGGCTCTATCTCTAAAGAACATATTCGTATTGTTGTTTTTGTCTGTTTATTAGTCTGTTTTGGTGGTTGGCAGTATATTGCAACCCCACTATGGAAAAGAAGTGTTTAGCTCTCATTCGCCACCCTGCCCCACCAGTGCCCCATCCCCCCCTGTATTTCATCCTTCTGGGAGTTCTAGTCTAACCTGATTAGATCAGCATTCAGTGTTTAGACTGTCATGTTCACATGAACACCTTGGATTGCTGGGCCGTGTAATGTGCTAAGAATACTTTCCTTTCCTGTAACAGTTTTTGTTTTCCATGGAATCTATAATTGTTTTCCTCAATTTCTTAGTTTTCTATGAACGTATCACTCATTTAATCCCAACCTTCTAACAGTTGTTTAAACCTCCTTGCAGCCTGTCGAGATACATCAGGTATCCCATCAACCTGGTCTTTTTCGTATTAATTCAGAGAGATTCTTCACGCATTCAAAATACAAGTCCTTTGCTAGTTACGTTTGCTTCAAATATCTTCTCTCATTTTGTATTTTGTTTTCCACTCTTTTGGTGACATGTCATGATGAACAAAAGTTTTACATTTTTATGTATTCAAATTATGAATATTTTCTCTTTATTTTTGCACATTTTGCTATTTATTTATGAAAATTTTCCTTACTCAATGGTCATAAGAACTTTCTACATTTTTAATAAAACGTTGAAGTTTGGTGTTTTAACACTTAAATATTTAATCTACTTAGAGTTGATTTCTCTGTATGATATGAGGTAGGAACTCAATTTTTTTTCTTTTTTTTTTTTATTGAGTTATTGATAGGTTACAATCTTGTGAAATTTCAATTGTGCATTAATGTTTGTCAGTCATGTTGTAGGTGCACCACTTCACCCTTTGTGCCCACCCCCCACCCCACCTTTCCCCTGGTATCCACTAAGCTGTTCTTGGTCCATAGTTTTAAATTCCTCATATGAGTGGAGTCATACACAGATTATCTTTCTCTTGCTGGCTTATTTCACTTAACATAATTCTCTCAAGGTCCATCCATGTTATTGCAAATGGAATGATTTTGTTCTGTTTTGCAGCTGAGTAGTATTCCATTGTATATATGTACCACATCTTCTTTATCCATTCGTCTGTTGATGGGCACTTAGGTTGCATCCACGTCTTGGCTATTGTAAACAGTGCTGCAATAAACATTGGGGTGCACAGGACTTTTGGGATTGCTGACTTCAGCCTCTTTGGATAAATACCCAGTAGTGGGATGGCTGGATCGTATGGTAGTTCTATTTTTAGTTTTTTGAGGAATCTCCATACTGTTTTCCATAGTGGCTGCACCAGTTTGCATTCCCACCAGCAGTGTATGAGGGTTTGTAGGAACTCAATTTTTAATTTTTTTTTTTAATTTTCTTTTTGATCTGGTTGACCAATTGTCCCAGGTCCATTTTTGATTACCATATTCCTTTCTTTACTGCTCTGTTATGAAGCAAGTTTTTTTCATACCGTGAGTTGATTTCCAGGCTCTCTGCCATCCACTGGAACGGTCTCTTCGTCTCTCTCCCCGTCAGTTCTCCCCTCCCCTCTGTCTAATTGCTGGGGTTTCACAGTGAGTTCTTGGTATCTGGTGGGGCAGGTCCCCATCCTCCTTCTGCTTCTCCCTCTTCAGGATTCTCTCTCCTCTTTCTGGCCCTTTGCCCTTCCATAGACATTTTATGAGCAGCTGGGATTTTTCTGCAGAATATCCACAAAATTTTCCCACTGAAATTTTGATTGAGACTACAGATAAACTTGGGGAAAATTGATCTTCATGCTATTGGGTCTTCTTATCCTCAAACATGATTTATTTTTTACTTAGGGGCCTTTTTAACTATCTCTCAATGAACTCATGTTTTTATATCAAGGTCGAGACAAGTTTTTAATATTAGTATCACAGCTTGGGTCTCACGTTCTGTAGACAACATGAGTTTAGATCTCACCACATGCACAGTACAGCTCCTATTCACCTCTGACGTTGAGTTCTCTTTTTGCTTCTGCAACTTGGCAATTTTCCTTTCTTGACTTCATGCTTAGTTATATATTAAAAACATTTTGATTATGTTTTATCCAGAAGTTCTTAAGTGTTCGTAGTGAGTGAAAGGTTTCTACTTGTGTGTTTATCATCTTTAACCAATGTCCTCCCTAACTCTCATAGAAGGTCTATCCCATTTTCACAAATGTGCCAGAGCTTTGGAAAGACTGTGCTAGAGAAGGCGTTATGGCTTTTATCGTTGGCCATGTCTGTCCGGGTTCGTTCCCATCCTTCTTCTCCTTTCGGGTTTCCATACTTATTTGGATTGTTAACAAGGGCACATCTACTCCTTCAACACTCTGATGACTCTTAAGAAGCGTTTAATAATAGTAGAAATAAACCTATTAAGAGCTGAATGCTGAGTTTGTGTACATTTTATTAGCCATTTCCTTCATGGATGGAAACATTCAGAAACATCTATAGTGAGAGCCAATAGTAGAACTTTTCTGGATTGTAGATCCCAGGTCTTCATCCCCTCCTCTCTTTTCCCTCCTTGAAGTAAACAAAAATGCCCATTAGGCCCAGAGGCCATCAGACAAATGCCTATCATGCTGACCTTGCTTGAATCCTTTTAGAAAAACTGCATACCGTTAGAAATAATTGCAGAGCTGTGATCCCAGCCAGCAACTACAATGTCGGTTTTCAGCAAGCTCCTGCTGAGTAAGAAAACAGAAGTTTTAACCACATTGGTGAGAAGGTCAGATGTTTTACATATAGACCACAGAGTTGTGTTGCTGGCTGCCTTCTGCAGAAAAATCCCAGGCAAACATATTTTCTTTCTGAAAAGGATAAACTCATACAGATCCACTCTCTCTCCCCAGTACACAGGGCAGTCAAGTGAAATAACTCATCAGTGAGTTAGGAAAGTCTTCTAACAATAAGGGTAAGTGGAGAATATTTCACAGAGAACAGCAGTGAAGTTAAGCACTGTGTTGTCTTGAAGGGGTCACGAAACCAATATACTAAAACAAAGATTTAGAAGACAGAGCCCTGTTTCTCAATGGACCTGAGCTAATTTCTGCTTATGGACTTAGATCTTTATTTGGTGTCAGATTGAATAAGATTCTGAGAGTGTTCGTGACTCTCAAAATAAACATATGACACAAGAATCCTAAGTTCCTGTGGTAAGATGACTTAGCTTGTTCAAAAATAATAATGATAACGGAGTACAAAGGTGTATTAAAAGGGAAATGGCACCATTGGAGGGAGATTACTTGGTGTCCGGAGGAGTAGAGGCTGAAGAAGCCCTGTCTGGTCCCCTCCTCCCTTCCAGGAAAAGAAGACAGTCCCTGAGCCCGAGAAGAGAAGGGTGCTTTGGGCTCCAGGAGTCTCAGGGGCTCTCAAGTAGTAGAGACCCTGCTTCTTTGCAGTCACCCAGAAAGATGTCTCAGTCTCTGAGAGAAATAGCTGGTGGTGAACAGGAGCACTGAGGAGGCAGGGGACCTGCGTGCTAGGAACTGGGGCTTCCATCTGCTACCAACACTGGGACCTGACAGGAACGGACGCAGCAGCACAGCGCCTGCGAGTGCCTGGGCAATGAGCACATCGGCGAGTGACCAGTGTGGGCTGAAAGCCAGAGAGCCTCCTGGAAAGTTCTGCTCTGTGGAAGCCTCCTCAGACCTTCTCATGACTTGAGGGGAGTATTCCAGCTCCAATAATGAATAAGATGTAGAAAGTAGAGGCTCAGGGTAAGATGTAATTTGACTTAAAAAGTAATTGGATAATTTTTGTACCCAAATGTGTTTACAAAAATACAGCTGCCATAAAAGCCACTTTTTTTCCCCTTAGCACTTATATGCTAGGCATGGAGCTAAGTATTTACATACTTAATTCTTCCAAAAATAACTTCAATGTATGTATTACTATCACTTTAGACGTACCTTTGGGGGAGAGCAGTGTCTGATACCCCATATCCTAAAAAGCCAAATATTTAAGCTGTTCAAAATAAGGCAGTGTGTGCAGTTTGTTATGTAAGTAACATAACATATGTAACATAAGTCATGTTTCTAATTGTTCATTGAGTGTGCAAAAATTGCAAGCTTTCCATTAAGATAAAACATAAAAGTGAGGAAAAACAACGAATACTCTCCTAGGAGAGGCTGAGAGAGAGCCAGCAGATTCTGGGTTTTGGAATGACTGACGGGCTCAAATGAGTGTCTAGAACCATGGACAGAGGGCTGATCAGGCAGGGGCTGCCCCTGCAACAAAATAAAACACTTCAGGCATGCAACTCCTAGGATTATCCCCATTTTACAGATGAAGGAAATGAGTTGCAGAGAGATTAAGCAGCTGTCTAAGGTCACACTGCTGATAATGAAAGAGACAGGAAGTGAACTCAAGTTCATCTGATTTCAAAGTCCGTGGAATGTTATAGTTGAAAGCAATCCTTCCCCCCCCCCACTTCCCCATGATGTTTGGACAACTTTTCTTAAGATCTGACCACCTTCTTTAAGATTATTCATTCTGTGTCAGGAAAAAGAACTGCATCTTGGCCCCCTGCGATGACATTCCAGATTTGAAGCACGAGAAACAATCTTAGAAACTGTGCTGATAAGCCTAGAGTTCTCATTCTTTCTGTCTGTGGTCCCTTTTAAGCCTAGCGCACTGGAAGGAAGGTGGTGTTGGAGGCACACAGAGCTGCAATGTCTTCAGCTTACTGCTCCCAAAATGCAGTTTCAGAGCCGCTTGCCCAGCTCCCCCCCCCCCCCCCCCCCACCGAAACCAGCCAGACGTCCTCCCACCCACCCACCATGTGCTGGCCGTGTGCAGTTAAGCTGCCTGTCCCTAGCACCTCTGCGGGGTGGCAACAGCTCCGTTCTATCAGCAGTCAGCTGCAGAAACCCCACCGCTCATTAGCACCCCTGCATCTCGAGCTAGAAATAGCCCTGGAGTTTCCATGTACCATGAAGAGCAGAATAGGGGTGGATGTGGGTAATTTTTTTTTAAAAGCTATTTGGTACTAAATTGTTTTTCTGTTAGGCTCTGTACATGAGTTCTTTCCAGTGTCGGTAGAGCCTATCCATATTCAGGGAAAGGAAGCTTTATACTGCCAGCCAGTACAGAGAGCTGGGCAGGCAGGCTAGCAGCCCCATCGTCTGCCATCCCATCCCCCTTCAGCTTCAGGGAAGCTAGGTGGCTCTTTTCCTCCTGCTGACAGCTTTGGTCTCAAATGTCCTCTTACAAATCTCACCTGCTGTTACTAGTAGACAGCCCTTATCACTCTGAGAACTGAATGTGCTGGAGGTGGGTGAAGGGGTGTGGGTAGGCGGGGGGCAACCAGTGGTTCACAGAGTGAGGCCATCAGGGTGGACACCACTCCACCTCACTGCTTTCTGATGGAATGCTAAATGCAGTTTCCTTCTGCACCCTCCTCATTTCTTTGTCAGTCTTCCTAAGAGCCTGAGGACTCCTTAGAGCCGTCTCTGGTCCATAGGACACCTTTGACACAGTCTCTTACCAGGGTTCATTGCCAGGGAGAAGAGCCTGGCTAGATTTCAGCTCCTGCCTACCCCCTTGGCTGGGTGCCCTTGTGCAGGGCACAACCTGCACAGCTATACAAGGAATCCCTTGTCCTCTCTGCCCACCTCATCCTGCCAGTGTAGAGATGGTCATTCCTCACATCCACTTCTGCATTCCACAATCAATTTCCTCAGATGAATAATGAATCAGCTGCATTTTATGCACTCTCTCTCCTGAGCAGTTTTAATTGGAGAGCTACCAGGAAAGGAAGGGTCCCTAGACATGGAGGATCTACATTACAGGGCGGGTTCTTGGTTACCAGGTTCTGTTAGCTCAGGCACTTGTCACAGAGCCTGCAATTTTCAAACACTGTGGAGCATTAATCACCTAGTTTTCAAAATGTATTATTGCCTGATTCTCCTATAAAGATCTCCTTTTCTGCGGTAGGATATAATAAGGGTTAAATAAAAACAGGAGAAAGACAATTCTAAGTTTTGAATAGACTGAAAGCCCTCTATTCATCAGTTGTTCACCAAATACGTGTTAAGTGCCCACGGAGTGCCAGAACCCTGCCAGGTGCAAGGATACAAGAGTGAACAAAAAAATTCTTGCCCTTTTAAAATTGACATAGTGGGGAAGAGAGAGATTAAACAAAGAATTCCACAACTACATATAATTACAAGCTGCAAAAGCTCTATAAGTGAACAGTCCTCGCTGCCCTGGAGGAAAGAGAGTACATCTTCTTTGTCTTGGTATCTCCAATGTCTATTACTTAGTAGGTGCTAAATAAATATTTGTAGAATCAATGGGTGGATGGATGACTGCATGAAAGAAAGAATGATTGCATAGCATAAGAATCATCTAAAGGCACATTATTAATAAGAGGCTGTGAGAAGTGAGAGTCATTATTCCTGGGTAATTTTCTCACCTTGGTTATGAAACTTTCATTGTGACCTCAGATTATCAAATCGCTCTGCAAGAGAGTAAATTGGAGTGGTACACAGAACCCCAGGCATGCAGCATCTCCTCACCATGACTTGTTTGCTACTTTCTGAAATTCCTGGACTAAATGTACATTTCTGAAAATCAAGTAATTTAAATAGTCCTTCCGTAAGGAGGGGCAAAACTTGCTGCAGGCACCGTGTGATTTCTACCACATTTAGTCTTCACAGACTTCTTTAGATTTTCCTCTTATGACTTATGACTTATGTCATAAGAGGAAAATGACTTATGTCATTGAGGTCATCTCTGAAGCTTTGATTTCCTACTTGTCTTTGTTGAAGACTCTTTGGTCATAAGACATGAAATACACTTAGAGGAACTAAAAACAATTGGAATTGTACGGAAAGAGGGAGATCTCATAGGAGTCAGTTTAGATAGTAGAGGTAGTGTTTCTCTCTCTCTGAAACCATGATACCTCTCATCTCTTCTTTGCTCTGCTTGTCTTCTCCATTTTCTCTGCAGGCTGACTGTCTCTGCAAGCCTTTTGTTAGGATTACATTGAATCCATAGATCAAGTTTGAAAGAACTGACATTGACAATATTGGGTCTTCCTATCCATGAACATGGAATACCTCTCCATTTATTTAGTTCTTCTTTGATTTTGTTCATCAGAGTTTTGTATATAGATCTTGTACATATTTTGTTAGATTTATGCTTAAGTATTTCTTTTTTTAGGGGTCCCAGTGTAAATGGTATTATGTTTTTAATCTCAAATTCTACTTGTTCATTGTTGGTATATAGGAAAACAATCAAGTTTTGTATATTAATCTTGTATCCTGCAACTTTGCTGTAATTGCTTGTTAGTTCCAAGAGCTTTTGGTTGATTCTTTTGGATTTTCTACATAGATGGTCATGTCATCTGTGAACAAAGACAGTTTTATATCTTCCTTCCCAATCCGTATACCTTTTACTTCCTTTTCTTGCCTTATTGCATTTTCAAGGACTTCCAGTACGATGTTGAAAGGGCGTAGTGAGAGGAGACATCCTTGCCTTGTTCTGACCTTGGAGGGAAAGCTTCAAGTTTCTCACCATTAAGCATGATGTTAGCTGTAGGTTTTTTGTAGATAGTCTTTATCAAGTTGAGGAAATCACAGCTTTTTTTTTGGACACATCACTTTTTTCTGCCTTTAATTACAGTTATTCTTGTTAGCATCTTCCCTCCCTTGGCTTAGGCTGTTCTCATTGGGTCTAACGCAGAGGCTGATTCCCATCTATTCTTGGTGCTCAAGGACACACCTACCTTCTTTGGGAACACAACCCATAAGTCAAAAGCTCTGGTGTTGCTGAATCATGGAGTCTTTGGGGACAGCCCCTTCTTCACTGTGGTTAGTCACCTCCTCCTAGAACACTTTATTGTGAATGAGGGTCCAAAGGAAAGGTCTGTTGTTGTTGTTGTCCCCTAGTAGCTGGAGGAGATGGGGCTGGCCTCCAAAAGCTAAGGTGGAAGGAAACATTCCAACTGCTAAGGATGTGGGGGGCAACTGAACAGTATAGAGGAGTCCCTCCCAGACCTCCAACCCCTGTGGACAGTATATGGATTAGAAGATGCACAACGTGAATCTAAAATAAAGGACTGTTTTGAACATTCTTCTGGATGTAGAGCCTGTGCCTGGTCAGCTAAAATAAACCATAGTACCCATCACTTTCCATAACAGTCACTAGATTTGCCCCATTTTTGTAGAAAAGAGGCAAAAGGCCCCAGGAAAACAGGTAGGAAGAAGGAAGAAAAAAATTCTATTTCACTACACACACAACCAGGGCATACAACCTGCTCTGTTGTGCAAAGTGCAGCCCATCAGAGCCAATTACCAAGCAGCTACCATGCCAGGGTGGATGGCTGCTGTGTGCTGAACCTTGACCAGGGAGTGGGGGCCATATAAGTTATAGAATGCCTAAAGCCATCTCACACCCCTCTCTCCCTCTGCTACAGCCACCCAGGCTTTTAGTTCCCTCCCACAGCCCAGCCTTTGCACATGACATCCCTTCCTCCCCCATTTTCCTCTCCTCTTCACTTAGATGACTCCCACTGCTCTCTTAGATCTTAGCTTAAATATCGCTCCTCAGGCAAGGCTTCCCTCTGATGGACGTCATGGCACTGTGCCCTCTCCTCCCCAGCACACAACACTGTAGCAATTTCACATTTGTTTGATCACTGTTTCTCACACCAGAATGTTAAGTTCCCCAGGTGCAGGGACTATGTCTGTTTTGGTTCATTTGGCAGCCCCCGGCCAGCACAGTGCCTGGCACCTCTGAGGCCCACAGTAAATATTTGCAGAAGGTCTACATACTTGACCTGGAGGTTGGGAGGCTAAGCAGGTGGCCGGTATTGGGGGATGGGGGAGAACTCAAACTGAAGGGAGTGTTAGAGTCAACATTCAAGTCAGGTATGGGAGAACGTGGAGCAAGGTCAGAACCCAGGGAAGAGGGGCCAACATTTAGTAAAACATGGAGGGGCCCCAAGGCAGCTCCGGGTAGGCAAAGAACAAATGCAAGGGGTTAAACAGTGACAGTGATGGAAGTGGGGAATATCAGGCTGAGCAGGCAAGTGTGAGGGGTCAGCAACCAGAGTCTGCTGCCCAGGACAGGTTTCTACATGCATGGGTGGGCAAGCCACATTTAATGGGCGAAGGTTAAAGAACAGGTAGAATGTGATTAAAAGACAGTCTGGAGCAGTGGTTTGTAATCCTGACTGTACATTTGAATCACTGGGGGTATTTTTTTTTAATATAAACGTCCCAAGTCCCATATCCAGAAATTCTGACTTTTGTTTTTACCCTAAAGGTGAAAAGAATCTATTGAAGGTTTTAAGGAGGGATGTGTGTGTGTGTATTTGTGTGTGTGTGTGTGTGTGTGTGGTGATGCTAATTTGGATAACAGATTGGGGATACCAGTTAGGAGGGTATTAGGCATGTAACTCAAGAATTGGTATTTTGCAAAAGCATCCTATGTATTTAAAATATGCAGTAGGGATGGGAGCTGCTGTTCTAAAACAATAGTCTTTAACCTTGGCTGCACATTACATTCATCTGGGAAGCTTTAAAAGCTATTGATGCCTGGACCTCGCTCCCAGGAGTTCTGGTTTAATTGGTTGAGAGTTGCCTGTGCATGGCGATTTTTCGAGACTTCTCCAGATGTTTCTAATATGCAGCCAGGGCTGAGAACCACTGCTTTAGAGACTTGCCACTCTAGGTGGGTCTGAGGATCAGCAGTATAGACATCATCTGGGAACTTGTCAGAAATGCAGACTCTCATCCCAGACCTGTTGAATCAGAATCTACATTTTAAGGAGATTCCCTGGATGATTCTTGTATACATTAAAGTTTGAGAAGCACTGGTCTAGAGCAGCGATTCTCAAAATGTGTTCCCAGCAGCATCACTTGAGAACTTGTCAGAAATGCAAATTCATGGGCCACGAATGAGAAACTCTGAGGGATGGGTTTCAGGATTCTGTTTTAGCAGCCCATCAAGGTGATTCTGGTGCATGCTGAGGTTTCAGAACCGTAATCCTAGAGGGATAAAGCAATAATTTCAGATTGAGAATCTAGTAGGGGATCTGGCCAGCTGAGTATTTCAGAGGTTTGGGGGTTAAATCACTTCCCTAACCTCTGTGTGTAACTTTGGATTCCAATCCAAAAGACTGAGATGAATAACAGCTTCTCCTCTGTGAGACCCACCTTCCTCCCCTCTTGGGATGCATCCAGTCTGGGCAGTGGCCTGACATTTTTCTCACGGTCTCTCTGATCTCCCACTCAGGATCTCAGCCAGGGGCTACAGTGACTCCTGCCCAAGCCCGACTTCCTGATGAGTTTCATATGAAATGAAGAGAAGATGGGGCAGAGGGAGTGGGGGTAACAGCACAGCTGTGGAGACTCAAAGGCACAACCCAAGAAGAACTAAGGAAGAAAACACTATCCGCTCACAGCAGGTGGGTCTTCTCTTTATGGCTCAAAAGCACAGAGCGAGACCTGGGGAAATGAGAGAGGCCATGCAGTTGAGTCAAGGAAGGAGCATTCTCCCCACAGATGCAGTTCTCTGGCTGCTCCCCTCTGTGTAACAATGTGCAGCCACTGGTGTGACCTGCCCCAACATATCCAACTCTTTTCTCCTCCATCTTGTGACTTAGCCCGGCTTTGGGCAGACAGCAAGCTGAGGCAAGAGTGTAGATTTTGGCAATGGAAAGAGGGGCTACCATCTCACATGAACAAGACTGAGGGTGGGCTTTCCCTCTGCCCTCTGTTTTTATAGATTTGCAAGCAGTGTTCAGAAGGATCTGTGAATGTGTTTCAGGGACAGGCTAGGGGGCTGAGGCTCCATTCGGGTGTTTTATACGGTACAGGAAGAAGTTCTGTATTCTTCTCATCCCCCTCCCCTGGTAGGAATGGGGAGTCCTTTGGTGAGGCAGAGTAAAGACATAGTTCCTTAGTTAGCATAATGATGGTGTCATATTAACGGGGGTCATATGTTTCTGTGATGGGATAATTGAGATATTATTTGTGAGGTTTGTTTTTGCATTATCTTTTCCTCCCTCATCCCAAGGGTAGCTGGGCCCTTTGAGGCTTTTTCTGCCAGAAAAATTGTCCAACACCTGGAAATAGGCAAGAGAGAGTAGTACTAGGTGTTATTTTAGTGGAGTGCTGGACTTGACTTTCTATGTACTAAGGCTATTTTACAACTCTATAGGGGCGAGGCTAATTTATAGATTTTTGTTGGGTAGAAATGCAAATAATTTCTGTCTAGCAGAACAGATAACCCCAAAGTTATGATTTATGGCCCTGTTGGATATTAACCAATTTTCCATCTATCTTAGCGATCTACTAAGTTGTGCATATGTATGAGATCCTCAAATGCTCCTTGGACCAGTTTTAATGTCTTACCAGTTCCCTCATAAATTGGAATGGAATACAATCTTTGACATGTCTTCATTTTGTATTTACATGAGAGTCAGGCTTTTTAACTTTTGGAAAATTTGACAGTCCTTCGAAAGTGGTTTCTATTACAGACAACCTAGCTGGCTTTTGTTTTTCAAAAGCTTGAACTTCTTGACGTGTTTATACTAACTGGGGAGGAAAAGAAGGCAGAAACATGAAGACAGAGTTGGGGAGATTCCCCAAGGCTGGGAAGGTGACAGGCCCACACGTCCTAAAGGTTACGTTGACTCCTGGTCTGCTGTCTTACAGAGTGCTGGGGGAGTAGCAGGATTTCCAGAGGGAAACGCTGAACAGGGCACCTAAAAGGCTGGCTCCTAAGCATGGCATGGCATTCCCAGCCTCCACAAGGATCCAAGTAGAGAGCAGCAGCTCTGACTAAATCACTGGATAGAAGGGGACACATGAGTTTAGACAATGGCCACTTGAAAAGGGACCAGTGTGAGCAAAAGACCTAAGGGTATTTTGAGATCTTCACACCACCCTGGAGGTATTAGGATCTCCAGTAAGGACTGCACTCAAATTTTGCACCAGCTCAGTGGGCTGGAGACTTAAGATCAGATGTAAATAAGGAAAATTTAATGTGGCATTTCTCAGGTACCCTGGGTAGTGGAATAAGATTCCTGCCTGCTACGTTAGCAGGAGAAAACTTTGTCTTACTGATGTTCAGATGTTCTGCTTGGAGGCGTCTGAAAGACCCAAGCACTGTCCCACAAAGGAGAGAACAGAGCAGCTAGTAGGGAGGTGTCCCTGGTTCACAGGGACACCCGATCAGCCTGTTCAAATCTATCACCAATGCTTGAAAAACAGCTCTCACCTCCCTGGGGGACAGCAACTTGTTTGCCGAAAAGTAGGATCAACTCAACCTGTGATCAAAGCAATCACTGCAGGGTGATTTGAGCAAATGCTGGGTAGGATCCCCTGGCCAAAAACACCAACCTGACCACCTGACCTTCCTCACTCACAGCTTCTTTCTTTCAAACCTTCAGATTTGCAGATTTCAATACACATATCCCTGGGAAACGATGAACCCAGCTGTTTCTATTTAGGGTTCCTCAGGTGTGTTCAATGAAAATACCTAGGTCAGAATCACCTGGGGAACTTGATAGAAATGTGTATTCCTGCACCCTGCCCCAGACCTATTGGATGAGATCCTCTGGGAATGAGAAAGGGGGAAGGGCATCTGTATGTTTAACAAGTGTCCCAGGTGAGCCTGATAGCCTCTGAGTTCTCAGAACCTCTGGGGCGGGGCCTGGGAAGGGCAACAATTTGACAACAGTATGTGGGGCAGGGGTCACTCTCCTGGGAGGTCAAACCACAAGGGAATGGCCTCTCATGGCTATGTGACTCCCATAGGGTATGAAGGGCTTGTGTGTATGAGCTTATATGTATTTTTCAGGGAAGTGAGATCTTAACCCCCATCGGGGTCTTGCTATTCAGAGCACCGTCAGAGCAACAGCAGCCTCAGCATCACGCTGGAGCTTTTAGAAATGCTGACTCTCAGGCCCCGCCCTGGATCTGTGGACTCGGAATTTGCATTTTAACACAATCCCCTAGTCATTCTCTTGCACATGAAGGTTTGAAAAGCACTGGTCTAGGGGAGGTTGGGCGAGGACACTGGGTGGTTATTTTTGTGTCTTGTAGCAGAAGCCCTCTCCGGGACTCTTGATCATGCTTAGATCCAGGAGCCCCAGTCTGCTCCTCTGCATGGTTCTGTGGCTCAGCCAGCCGGGGACTGCCCCTTTGCTTCAGGCTCCCCACCACCAAGGTGAGGTCATCACGAGGGCTTCAGAGGCCCCTCAGCTGCAGCATTCCCTGGCTCTCCTCCCCTGGTAGCTGGGAGCTGTGCCCATCTGTTCCTGTGGAAGGCGGCTGCAGGGGCAGTCACCCTGGAGGGACACAACTGAGAGGCGGTAAGAGAATTGAGTTAAATTGTACCCCCACCCTTTGGCTGCAGACTATGTAGGCGAGAGAAACAAAGGGGAAGTGGAGGCGGCGTCTCTCAGCCCTTTCCCTGCAGGCTCCCACTGAGTTTGCTCCTTCTGAAGTGGGTCCTGGCTGCCCTCCCGCTGCTCAGCGCTCACCCACACCGGCCTTCCTCTTCAACAACGCCTGCCAGAAGACTCATTACTCTGCTTCTAATATGTGACTGGCCAGGGGCCAGGATCTGGCTACCAACTGACTGACTAACCGCTTAGCCAGAGCGACGGCTTCCCCGTCCACAAGCAGCAGCTAGCAGCTCCTCTCTGCCCTGTGGGTTGCAAAGGAGCCTCCTGGCCCGTCTTGATCTGGGCATGGCTGGGGGCTGCTCTGGCTGTGGGCTTCAAAGTCTTCTTGGCTCCATTCTCTGAGTGTCACCACTTTCCTACTTGTTCTTTCTCTTCCTCTTCTTTCTCTATTCATCTTCAATTCCTTCTATTGTTATTTCTCCCCATCCAACCCCTCAATCCGTTGTTCACATCTATACATAGACACACTTCATATCACACAGCTCTAAAATATCCTCTTTAACCCCATGTTCTCTTCTAGCTACTGCTCTAGTTTTCTCTCTCTCATCAATAAAACTTCTTGGAACAATTGTCTTCACATATTATTTTCCATTCCGATCTTCCATTTGTTTGTTTACATACTACAACTTGCCTTCTATCCACACTGCTCCACCCAAACTGCCCTTAGAAAGGACCCCATGCCCGCCATGTTGTTAATCCAACACTCATTTCAGTCTTTATGTACTTGACTTCTCAGCAGAATTTGATAGAGACACCTTCTCGGTCCTGAAACGCTCTCATCGCTTGTCTCCTGTGGCATCCCAGACTTTCTTTTCTCCCTAGCTCCTTCTTGGCTGCTTTTGTCAGCTTCCCCTCTTCTATTTGACCCATAAATGTGGCAATTTATCTGCACTCAGCTCTGACCCTCTTTTCGTTTCTCCCTGCCTTCTCTTCCTAAAATTTAGAGCCCAAATGATATCATTATAGAGAAATGAAGTTGCTTTTTCAAGAAAATCTCTGTGGGGACTGAGATTCATCCCTAAAGAAAAAGCAAACATAAATCTTAATTTCAAACCATGATAACTGCTTTGAAGGAAAAATTTAAATAGAGAGTCTAATGGAGAGCCTAATTCACACTGATTTTTACTGGGGGAGGGGCAGGGTAGGCCTCTCTTAGGAAGTGACATTTAAGCTGAGACCTGAAGGATGACGAGGAGTTGGGCAGGTGCAGGGTCGAGAGGAGAAGCAAAAGTAAACAAAACAGAACAAAACAAAAAGCAGCAAAGGCTAAGGCTGATGACATCCACATGTCCCCTCCAACCCAGATCTCTGTGCTCTGGACTGTTTATCCTTTCTGAACGTTTCCATTTGGCTGTCTCTCAGGTATCTCAAACTTATGATATCCACAGCAGAAGTTTGGATTTCTCTACATGTACTTGTTTTCTCCCCACACTTGCCCCCTTCAGTAAATGGCTTCATTTTCCACTCAGTGCTCAAACAGAAACCCAAGAGTTCTTATTGACTCCTCCCTTTCCCTCACTCCCTAATCCACTCCAGTGGAAAAATCTGTTAATGCGACCACTAAAATACATCGAGAATCCATCCACTCATTCCACTGCCACGAATCTAGTTTGAGCCGCCATCTTCTCTCACCTGGAAGACAACAATAGCCTCTCACCTGCTCTCCTAGCCTCCGTGCAGGCCACCCCCACCATCCATTCTCTATGTAGCAACCAACATGATCTTTAAAAAATGAGAGCTGCTTAAAATCCTTCAACAGCTTCCCAGGTCACTTAAAACACAAATTCTCTGACATGTTCTATACAGCCCCGAGTGATCTGACTCTTGCCCATCTTTCCAACCTAACCTTGGGCTACCTTCCCCTCACTCACTGTGTTCCACCCTCATGACCATCTTTCAGTTCCCTGAAGCCATCCACCCTTGTATGCTGCTTGTCACAATTCAGGTGACTAAAACTTTTTTATTCTCTAAACCATTGAGTTTCAATTCTACAGAGTGGTGGAAACTTATCTCAGCCAACTTAGAGTTTCCTTCCTTCTCTTGTGCTGTCTGACTTCCTAGACATTTAAGTTGTACCAGGTCATTGGGTTGGTGAAGGCCCATTGGTCTTGAGTCACCTGTCCACTAGGGTATCCATTGAGACATCCTTTGTTCTCCTAATTGTAGGCCATGGAGACATGTAGGTCACCCCTGAGAGGAGTTCCTAGTGTCTTTGCCCCTTCGTGAGTGGTAGAGGCTTTCCTTATGGCTTTCATGTCTCATTTGGAAGCTAGAACTCTGCCTGGCTGTGTAAGAACTGTTTGTCAAGACTCACTGCATGGCCATTCCCTAGCTAGGGTCTCCCACCGGATCTTCAGGACTGACAACATCTCTGGCCTCTTCATGTCCCTTCCACCTCTCCTTCTACAGGCCTGGGGTATCTTTTTCTAGTCCAGAGAAGACACTGCTCTCCTGAAACCCCACATCTCCCAAATATTTTGGCTTTAAATGGAGTCCTCTTCAGTCCCTTGAGGGCTTTTGTACTTTTGGAAACCAAAACCAGAAAGACTCATTTCTTTCTGTTACATCCACCTTAATGCAATGGGCACTGAGTACCAAGCAGCCTGGCTTGAGAGATGGGCAAAGGGGGGAAATAACAGGAAAATAAAACATTAGTAAGACTTCAGGAATGTTATCCCACCCATTTCTCCAATGCCCACCTCTCCCACTGTATTAATTAGGGTTCTCCAGAGATACAGCACCAATAGGAAAGAGATTTTAAGGAGTTGGCTCATGCAATTGTGGGGGCTAGCAAGTCCAAAATATGCATGGCAGCCTGAAGACCCAGGAAAGAGTTGGTGGTGTAATCTTGAGTCTAAGGACAGGATTCCTTCCTTCTCAGGGGATCTCAGTCTCTCTTAAGACCTACAGCTGATTGGATGAGCAGGGAGAGGGAGGGATTGGCATTTGCTTTGCGGGGCCCTGAAGCACATGCTTATTCTGCTTTGTGGGTGATCCTACAGTGCCTTTCCTCCAGGTGGTGTGGAGGTAACGGAAAACCCATTGGCCCCCAGCCCACCTGACTGTGGCAGCCATTGTAGCTGGAATCCCCAGGAGGCCAGTCAGTCAGTTACCGTGTCCTGACCATGCTCCTGAACAGTTCAGATGCCCAGTTTCAGAGGGATACAGTCTGCATCTTCTAGCTATGTCCTCGGAGCTACAGCTGTATGTGTGTAGCTCACATCCTAAGATCCCTTCTATGTAAAGTGGAGTGTTACTTGTACAGCAGTCAATATATAGTCAAGAGATTAATGGGTCGATCAAGTGGGAACTGGAGATGAGCACTTTAACAATCTCTGGAAGCAAAAATGGGAATTGAAGAAGTAGTTAATAAGAGCAAAATCAATAGCAACTGGGATCCAATTACAATCACATGACTCTCTTCAAGGTCCACTTGGCTTTGAGCGCTTTACCTTAAACCCTAAGAGGTAACGCTAATTCTGTTTATGTTACAGGTCATGTAACCAAATAACAAGAATCAGGCAATTCTCGTTTCAGATTTCACTCAGAGTTTCCCCTACTCTGCTTACCTGATAGTGAAAAGTACAGACAGGACTAGTTGAACACCCTGTTGTCTGGAACACAAGCCAGTATGGTAGGAATGGAAAAGTCGTAAGTATCCTGTGTTTGTAAGGAAACAGAAGGTCAGGTCAGATGATTAGCGGCTTTGTTACTCCTCCTCCGAGGACCTGAGTTGAACGATTTTTTTAAACTAATTTTGCATTTCTGAATGTTCCAGGGATTGGAAAGAACTGAACTAGACAGATTTTAAACATTCACAGTTGATGGATCATCATGGTTTCATCTTTGACCATTTAGGGGCAGCAGGCACATTTGTGCTCTGTCCCCTAAAAACTAAGCAAGCCATTTTTCCCCTGCCACTTCCCCCCTAAGAATTCTGAAGACTAAATCTAGGTTCCATGAAATAGTATAGATCTGATACTGAGACCTGATATTTATTTTCTGAGTATAGGTACATACTGAACTATTGAATTGTCCAATTTTTAAGGTGAATGTCTTGTACAATCGAAAGAACATTTGAATCATCAGTAGTACATTCTAGTTTATAAGAACAACAATAAAAAATAACAAAAGACATAAAATAGCTGCCAATTTATTGGCTAAGATGATTATAAAAATAGTCTAGAAAATAAAATATGACCAAAACTATATGATTTATATAATGGCAATCTTTTTACATGTTTAAGTGATGAGGCAATGGCTGATAAATTAATTAGATCGTTAATATAGAATGGGGATTTTAATTTGTTTCCCTAATTTTTCAGCAAGCAGATTAATTCCTATTTGTTGTCTTTATATTCACAAATGGAGAGTGTATGATGATGTATCACAGCACCTATCTTCTGGCTCTGCTGTTAATAATGAGTATGATTAATTCTTTAAAATCATTCTTTTTGGAAGTTCTAGTGTTGGAAAGAATGATTTTCTGTCTCAAACCCACTCAACAAGGGTTCATAAGGAAAGTTAGAGGACTGTGGGGCGATATTTGTAATAACACACACTAGCTTGGTGGTGACATCCACAAGGGTCCCCATAATCTGTAGGCAATAAAAGAAATATAGAACTGGGTAATAGTCTACTATCAGAGCATATCTTAAAATAGTTTATTTTGGACATAAATGGCTTTCCCTACCTTCCTGCATCAACACATGAAAAATTTGAGCAAAAAACTTTTTTTATGCCAAGTTGAGTTTTTTAAAAAACATCCATTAAATTCCTAATTGTTAGAATAGTACTGGCCCCAATTAAAATGTAAGATCCATAGTTTTCAGTTTTCGTCCACTTAGGGAAAAAATGGATAATGAAAACCAATCTCAAAGGAAAAAAGAAAAACAATAAGAAATCCCCATCAAAATGGAGCCAAGTCATCTGGGATTGGGTTGGGCTCCTTTTGGGTGGGCAGCTTTCCCAAATGCTGTCTTTCCATCACCTTTTGCACTCCACACTCCGGTGGGGGCTGGAAAGCAAGGGAAAGTGGGGATTCCACCCACAAGTGAACCACTGAAAGAATCTGTAGCACCAAGTGTAGAAAAAGGAAATACATTCACACTGAGAAAACTACAAGGTGAGCTACTACTGCTGATCTTCTACCAACACAGCTGAAGTCTTATTACCGAAGGTCTTTCTGTTTCTTTCTTTTTTTCTTTCTTTTTTTTGTGAGGAAGATTGGCCCTGAGCTAACGTCTGTTGCCAATCTTCCTTGTTTTGCTTGAGGAAGACTGGCTCTGAGCTAACATCTCTGCCAATCCTCCTCTCTTTTGTATGTGGGATGCCACCACAGCGTGGCTTGATGAGTGGTATGTAGGTCCACACCCAGGATCTGAACCCACAAATCCCGGGGCACCAATGTGAAGCACATGATCTTCACCACCACACTGCCAGGCTGGCCCCCAAAGCTCTTTCTTAAAAAAAAAAAAAAAATTACGAAATGATGAGGTACAAGGAACACCAACCAGATGCCAAATTCGTTTAGCCAGTAAATCTAAGATTGGTAAAAAGCCTGCTGTTCTCTTCTGTATTTTCCCTGCCTCAATAGATGAGTCACTCAAATTCACACTGGGCCCAACTACAGAGGAGGCAATCAGTGGCTAAAAGTGACTAAGCACTTTAGGAAATTAGTACTCTGGTTTCTCAAATGGTGGGTCTGATTATATTTTCACATCTTGGGACCCTCCTCACTGTGGCACTGCCCCATCCGAAATCTCCCCCAGAGCTGGTGAGGGACAGACACGAGAGCCTCCCCGGCTTGAGAAGGACTTTGAGAGCCTAATTGTCTATGGAGATGAATGGTTACAGTCACTGGGCCCTCGAAACTGGAATGCAGCTTATGAAGCAGAGCATTATTATTCCCAAACCCACATTCTGCAGAGGAAGTGGAACTTCTCCAACTGGTTGGTGAGCTTCTCAGTTGTTTACCTTGGGGCTGCATTTCCAAGGATAGCTTATTTCCTAGGCCTCACCAGCCACAGGAAAAGAAATCGAGGATCCAAGTTACAAAGGGGTGTTTGATTTGGGACACCACCTGGTGTCCCAGGATGTCAACATTTACCAGAGCTCAGAGAGGCTGCTTGGTCTGAGCTTTCTGGCCCTCTGAAAGCACAGGCCTGCTAGGTTCAGACGAACCAGAGACCAGTCGCAACCAGGCCAGTTGGGAAGGGTCCAGGGGTGATCCTCAAACCCTTTTTGGGACCCTGAGCCCAACCCTTTCCACTCAGGGCAAATTCTCCATCTCATAAAGGAGTTTGAGGGAAGTCTTTTCTTTTTTTCTTCTCCTTTACACGAGAGTCCTAATCCCGAAGTCCAGGACTGGAGAAATGTCTTCCTTCTCCTTCAGATCCTTTTTGGAGCAAAATCCTGGCAGTCCCTTGGGTGTCCCAGGTCCCTGAACCCGGTATGCAGTTTGGTTCTGGCTGCTGCCCTCACTGTAAACAGATATTTAGGTACCCTTTGTGTGACAATACTGGCAGTTAAATACAGGCGTCTTATTCAAATAGGAAATTTACATTTTGTGCATTCTTTAGCCAGAGCTAAAGAGGATGCTACAGAAGCAACAGTGCAGGTTAGGAATTTGTGGAATGTGAACGTTCTTCATACTTTTCCCCTGTTGGAAACTGAGTTGTTATGGATAACAGAATGTTACCTTCTCCGTCTTCTCCATCCTCAGGTGTGACAAGGCCCACCTTCCAGAGCCTGCCCTGGAAGGTAGTTCACTCTTCACCTGGTGACAGCTCTGAAAGGACTAGGGCGTGGCATGGTGCTTACAGGATCAGCCTCTGGCATTAGAACAGACCCACTTTCAAATCTCCAGGCCACTCAGCCATTTAAAGGATAGGGCTTGAGGAGGACTGATCAAGGGGAAAAAAGGAGAACCAGGAAGGCCTGGTGTCCAGAAAGCTAAGAAAACAGATAGGGTCTGTTGCAAAGTGAACAGGTAAGACAGGTAAGTAGACAGGGTCGGGAAGGAATGGACTGTTTCCAGGAGCTTGGCTGTGAGGGAGAGAGACAGTGGCAGGCAGGCTGGGGAGAGAGTTTGTTATTTTAAGAAGGAAAGATATGACCATGTTTCTGGCCTGCAAGGGAAGGTCCAGAATTGGGGAGAAGAAGAAAAAAGGAGAGAGCAAAAGCCCAAGAGAGATTGGATCCAGAGCCCCAGGGCTGTCTCTGGGTAGGAGAGAAAATAGAGGAGAGGGCTGCAAGGTGAGGGCAGCTGCAGGGGAGCCTGAAGTTCTGAGGGGCGTCATTGAGGGAGTTCATGAAATAGAAGCTTTAGGGACTGAGTGTCTGTGTCCCCCAAAAATTCACATGTTGAAGCCCTAGTCCCCCATGTAATGACGGCTGGAGGTGGAACCTCTGGGAGGTAATTAGGTTTAGGTGAAGTTATGGGGGTGGAGCCTCCATGATGAGATTCGTGTCATTACAAGAAGAAGAGACCAGAGCTTTTTCTCATTCTGCCACATGAGAATACAGCAAGAAGGCAGCCCTCTGCAAACGAGAAAGACGGCACTCGTGAGACAATGAGTATGGAAGCACCTTGATCATGGGCTTCCCAGCCTCCAGAACTGTGAAAAATAAATGTCTGTTGTTTAAACCACCCATAAGTCTATGATATTTTGTTAAATCAGCCCAAACTGACCGAAACAGAAGCCTTGGTCATCTCCTGAGAGAAGGGTGGCCATGGTTGGGGAGGGGCCAGGGGTACAGTGGTTTAAGGTTTAAGATGGTAGCTGGAAGAAATGGGAGGAAGTGATGCTGATCGGGCCAGTGAAAGGGGGCCTGTGCTGAGAACCCAGCTGAAGTTGGAGGACACGGGTTGTCAAATCCAAAACACAAGAGTGTGAATTCCAGTGCCTCCCTCATGAGCCCTCACACAGGAAGAAAGAAGGAAAATGGTTGGGGTGATCCATAGAAATGGGTTTGTGGGACTGACACAGCAAAAGGAAGGGGACAGAGAGGTTGAGGTTGCCGGCAAGAGAGTGACGGAAGAGATGTATCCTAGGATCCAGCCATGATGTCAGTGATGGGTTAGGAGAAAAGAGTGGAGGTGGACTGGGAGAAAGCGAGTGATGGAGCTGGAAGAATAAGGGATGGGTAGATAGACAGATAGAGGTAGAATAGGTCTGAGTTGCTAAAGTGGAGTAGGGTTGAAGTTTTTTATAAGATGTTGTCAAATAATGCTGCTAGAAGGTTAATCTTTTTCTGGAAGAAAGTAGAGGTACTCATACCACTTAGAAGGCTAATGTAATGGTCCAGATCAGGATGCATGCTGCGGCCTCCCTCCTGTGTCCATGGCAATCACCGTTAATGGACAACCACATTCTTTCCTGATAAACTCACAATGCTTTTCAACATAGGGCTCCAGTAGTCACTACCAATTAATTGGAATTGGCCCGTGCGATGGAAATTGCTTTCCCTTCTAGTCCAGATAAAATGTAGTATGCTTGGGCTAGGTTTTTAGCAGCAGGAATGAAGTGACAGCAACATGTAGGAGACCCTTCTTTAAGGAGAAGAGGACATCTCACAGCCCAGCCTCATTGGTTCACAGACCCTGAGAGAGCCAAGAATGGCTGTAGGGATGACCCCAGAACTCAGAATTGCTCTGGGGACACCCATAAGGCCAGTTTGTACTGGAGCCCTAGAGCTCACCTGCACGGTCCCTGGTTGTCCCCGTTGGAAATGCCAGGTTGGTTAGCCTTGGCTGGCTTCCAGAGGTGGAGAATGGGCAAGCCACAGATCTCATGAGTAAATGGTCCTCCACATCAGGATAGATGGATGTTTCTGGCCCTGGCTTAGTAGGAGCTTTATGCGTGACGCAGTTAATTGCCTTTAGCCACTCAGGGTCATCACGTCCTAAAAGCTAGCCCCAGCTTGAGGCTACAGGAAAACAGAAGCAGCTTTGGGCTCATCTCTGAGAAACACCTTTCACTTTATCTAATCCTTTTTTCCTTTGGATGAGCCATTTCAGCTGGCAGGAAGCCTCATTTCCTTCCTCTTTGCTGGAACTCCTTGGTTTTAGGCCTTTGTTTTCTTCAGCTGTTGCAAAACTGATCTCTGATTGCACAATATGGGTAATACAATGACGCTGACTGGGATATTGAATCCCATTAAGCCTGGCAGTGGTAATAGATCAGATATTCTAGTAAAGAGTCAGCGAGGGGCCGCCCCGTGGCTGAGTGGTTAGGTTCATGTGGTCTGCCTTGGCAGCCCGGGGTTTGTCGGTTGGGATCCTGGGCAGAGACCTACACACCACTTGTCAGGCCATGCTGTGGCAGCATCCCACACAGGAACTAGAATGACTTATAACTAGAATATACAACTATGTATTGGGACCTTGGGAAGAAAAAGAGAAAAAAAAAAAAAGAAGAAGATTGGCAACAGATGTTAGCTCAGGGCCAATCTTCCTCACCAAAAAAAAAGTGTACCTTGAAAAAATAAATCAGCAATATTAACCCCTGACTCATCACTGCAACTTCCTTTAGACTGTTATTAATATTAAAAAGAATAAGTCATCTATATGCCATCCTGGTCTCCACCTGTTTGGGACTTTTTTTGTGGTTACATAATGAAATGGCTTCAATGTGAAGCCCTCTGGGACCGGTTTCTGCTGTTTATCTCTTTGTGTTTGTTTCCTGTAGGCACTTACCAGAAGAACCAAGAACAGGAGAAACAGAAAAACCTCTGTGAGTCCAATGACCCAAAAGGGACTAGTTTTAACCAAAACATACAGATCTATGAAACCAAAGGCGTAATGAAAGAGTTAACAAAGGAAAGCACAACACTTGAGATTGTGTGTGTGTATATGTGTTTGTGTGTGTGAAATGTGCAACAGCAGGGCAGAAGGAGAGAGGGTGAGAGAGCAAAATGGCCTTGCGTGGGCAGGTGGAGGTATGACTTGAAATACCTGTGACCAGATGTGCATCTGGCAGGTTCGAAGCCTGAGAGTGACACATGCCACTCGTTACCCATCGCCCTGGCATTGCTTCAAGGCGGAGCTGTGTCAGCATCCAGCCTCCCACAGTTTTTTTCTGTCCTCTCCTAACCTAGTTAGTAAAAGATGAAGTTCTGAGTACATGGCAGAATCTTTTCAGATACAGTCTCTTTTGGCTAGGACCAAAAATATACCAGCGTCCCTGTCCTTTCAGATAGCAGTAGGAATCCAGCCGGTAATTGATTTAAAAACAGGTCAACATTCAAGATACGTGCAAAAGTTCCTAAAGCTGTAGGCCACATTCCACACGGGGCTTTAATGGCTACCAGCAAGGTTCCTGTTCTGCTCCCTCCCAGCTTAGCCAAAGGGTCTTTCCTTAGCTCATAGGCATTAATTGAGCACCTATTGATGAATAGGAAGGATATTCGGAATAAGGCAAGCTGACCTCAGTAAGTGTACAGACCTTAGTTTACAGACTGGTTAGGAAGGCAACGTAAAGACACCTTGGACAGTAGGTGCCTGCTATATGTATGGACTGAATGTTTGTGTTCCCCCAAAATTCGTGTGTTGAACCCTAATCCTCAATGTGATGGTATTTAGAGGTGAGGCCTTTGGGAGGTGATTAGCTCTTGAGGGTGGAGCCCTCACGAATGGGATTAGCACCCTTATAACAGAGACCCCAGAGAGCTCCCTTGCCCTTTATGCCGTGTGAGGACACAGTGAGAAGACAGCTGTCTAGGAAGCGGGCTCTCACCAGACACTAGTTCACACCTCTGTCTTTGACTTCCCAGCCTCCAGAACTGTGAGAAATAAATTTCTGTTGTTTATAAGCCGCCCAGTCTATGGTATTCTGTTACAGCAGCCTGAATGGACTAAGATTGCACCTCTGTGAATCTCTCCATAAGCACCAAAAAGCATGCAAGATGTGCTAGAAGGAAATCTGTGAGGTCCAGAGGAAGAAGAAAGATTTTTCTGAGGAGATGAGCTATGAACTGATTCTAAAAGCAAAGCAATGAATTGTTTTAGGTTTTAAAATAGCTTTGGAATTTTAATTATAGAACTAATAACTGTTCATTTTAGAAAATACCGGTTAGAAAATAAAAATTCAACCTCCCAACTATCCTACCACCAAGAAGTAACCGCTGGGCATCACCCTGCACCCCAGGCCCCATCTTCCCCACCCCTCTCCTCCCTCCCTACCCATCTGGTCTGACCTGCCTCATACCTATGAAGTGTTCTCATTAGATTTCATTTCACAAAATGTTGCTACTGCTAAAGCAAGGTTAAAAACCACTGCTAAACACCTGGCCCAGGTAAATCTCCCTGAATCCTGCTTTCCTAGAATTACTCTCCTGCTGGTCACCCTCCAATGACAACCTCCTTAGCGTGGCCATTTGGGTACTTCTGCTTCTGACCACAATCCATCTTTGCACCCAGTTTCCCATGACCCCCACTACAAAACCCTGTTTCTAGAGTACGATGTGCACGCTCCTACTCCCAATCTTTTGTTCATATCTTTTCTCCACATTGTAGACCCAGCTTCTCAAATATCTCCGTTCAAACTCTGTAATCTGAGTTTCTTCAGCTTTATTGGCCTGTGAATAGGAGCAATAGCAGCTCCTTACATCGCTCCATCCGAGTGAGGCAAGACCTCTGGAGCGCCTCAAAGTCACGCCCAGAAATTTCAACCTAGGCAGTGTTTGATGTGTACTCACGACACGCCACAAACACGTGGCCCCACCATATTCTTCCTTTCCTGCTCTGGCCATCCTTACGCCCCATGTTCATGCTTCCAATTGAGACCGACACTCCTGCCATGCCCTCCATGAATACCATAATGTCTTTTCTCCTGATCACCCCAAAGCACCACCCTCAAGCTGCCAGCACTGCGGCCCCTGGAGTCCCCAAGGCACAGATGCTAGACCAGCCTCCATCCCCTGGACTCCAGGGGACACTATTCACAGCCATGTGACTCAGATCCTTCCTGAAAGCAGCTCCTTGGGCATCTTCCCTCTTTCCACAGGCTCAGACCAGAGTCCTTCCCAGTCTCCTGTCCCTGACCCCCGCAGAGTCAGCCTTGACAATTTTTTCATGCAAGTGGACATCTGGGAGCTATTTGCCCAGCGGGCTTATCAGATGTACTTGGAAATATTTTAGCCTTGCTAGCATAAAAAACTTAGGTTCAAACCAGGAATCCGACCACGTTCCCTTTAAGACCCTCAGACTCGGTGCCAACCTTCATAAAATCTTCTCTATCTCAGGCTAAATAAACTCACAGTCTTCTGTAGCAGTCATGGTCGTATTAATTTGGTAGTTAATCGTATATTTCTTTGTGACAACTCTTCTGTTCTTTCCTCAAATTGGTGTTAAAGTTTTTACGGTACTAGAAAAAATACATTTTAAAGGAATATCTTTCTAGTTCTGAGGATATTGAGCAAAGAAAGATAGTTCTCTTCCCCATCAGTCCTTGTGAACACAGGCATAGCTTGAATAATCAAAAAGTATCAGCATTTCCTATTTATGTCTTGCCTCATCATTGGTGTAAGGACCATGATCTTCGTGGCTTTGTATTTGTAACCATGTCTGGTATTCAGTAGGCACTCAAATGCCAACTGGTTCTCTCATTTTAGGGAGGTTTAGGGTCATTATTTTTACCTTAAGATCGCAGAGGTGGGGGAAAAAAGGCCAAGGTAAACCGGGACAGAAGAAATTATACAAAACAAAAATTTCCAGAAAAAATAACCATGGCAGAAAATTTACCTTAGCATTTTGGTGAGAGGATAAAAGATTCCTAATTTCCCATTTTGTGGGCATTGCTTTAAATGCACACATTGAGTATCTCATTCACTCATTCCACAAGCACGTGGTGAGCACCCACTGTGTATCAGGCTTCTAACAAGACAAACATCTCTGCCCTCCAGAAACTTCCAGTTTGGTGTAGAGAGGCAGAGACTAAACTCAATCATTTCAGACTATGCTAAGTACCATGAAGGAAATAAACAGAATGGGGAGTAAGGGTGCAGCTCCTTTGGATTAAGCAGTCAAGGAAGCCTTTCTGAGAAGGTGATATTTGGGCTAAAATGGATGGCTGACAAGACATCAGTCACACACAGAATCAGGAAAAGAATGTTCCTAGGGCTTCGACATGCAGTCCCACAGGCTGAGCACTGCACCTGAACTTCGTTCACATGGATAGTAAGAGTGTCCTCCTAGAATTGTGTAGTGCAAGACAGAGGGTCCTCAACTCACGATGTTTTGACTTACAGCTTTTTGACTTTATGATGGTGTGAAAGCAATATGCAGTTAGTAGAAACCATCCTTTGAATTCTGAATTTTGATCTTTGCCTGGGCTAGTGATATGCAGTACTACATCTACTCTCTCGTGATGCTGGGCAGTGGCCGCGAGCCGTAGCTCCCAGTCAGCCACAATGATCGTAAGAGTAACAACCAATACACTTACGACCATTCTTTACACATAAAGCTATTCTGTTTTTTACTTTCAGTACACTATTCAATGAATTACTTAGACATTCAGTACTTTATTATGAAATAGGCTTTGTGTTAGATGATTTTGCCCAACTGTGGGTTAATATAAGTGTTCTGAGTGTGCTTAAGGTAGGCTAGGCTAAGCTATGGTCGTCAAAACATTAGTTGTATTAAATGCATTTTTGACTTGCAAAATTTTCAACTTACAATGGATTTATCGGGATGTAACTCCATCGTACGTTGAGGAAGATCTGTAGTTCACGGTGTTCCAGGCATGTGTAAGTCAATCTACTTGTATGATTAATTTATTTTGCTCAAGCAGATTTGCACATCTATCGACATGCACTTAGTCCATCTGGATACAATGGCAATCATATTAACCGTGTGGTGATTCAGACAGGTCATGAAAATGACCCTCAGGAAATTGCAGGCTGGAGTTGATTATTCAGCTTATGACTATATGTGTTCTCCACTTCTGGAGACACAGGTGATGAACCTAGAAATTGACATACTTTTTAAGTGGGAAAAGCTTGAGATTATTTTCTGAACCAATCCATTGCCTACTCCTATAGTCATAAGGTCGGGAAAGGAAATATGAGTAATTACTCTCCAGATTATAGCTGGTTTTCATGATGAGAAATCCTCCCTCTTCAGGAATGATCAAATGTGGGGTTTCGAAAATAGCCTTTATAATTACAGACTATACTAATAAAGGCATGCCACTCGATTAACCATTTCACTCCATGGCATGGTGATATCCCATAATGACATGTTAATGGATTCCATGCTTAATAAAAAACAAAAGGGACTATTAGACTGCTAGTGAAATAAACACTCTAACTCTTTGCTGGCCGCAGATCCCTTGTTAAACTAGCCTCAAAAGCAAAGGCATAGAGAATCTTTAAAATCCCAAACTGGTTTAAAGGATTTTACAGAGGGTGTTCAAAGGTAGCTTTCCCATCAGTTTAGAATTGAGGCAATGGAGGCTTAAGTAGAGATCATGTGTTGACCTCAGATCATTCCAGAAGTGAGACATCCAGAAACTGACCCCATGTTCCCTCAATCTCTCAGCTGATTCTACTTCCTCTCTGATATGTGCTCTTTAGTGTCTGAATCTGTCCAAGTCAGTTCTGAAAAGGAAGTTCCAGTCACTCCTCCCCACAAATGCTGGCGGGTAGAGCCCAACAGTCATTCAAGGGGCAGGGGAGCTGGCGAGAACATAGGGCAGGATAGGGCAGAAGTAGTGCTCCTGGGGAGGTGCTGAGAATAGAAAGTCATGCCCAACCAGGGAAAGGAAACATGCAGGCCAGTTTTGGCAGGTGGGATTATTCAAGGGCTCCCAATTGTGGGAAGCAGGATGGAGGTGTCCACTGACCAGCACCAGGTAGAGCAGAGTTATTCTGGGATATCTGATTCAAAACAGGTTGAAAGATGCATCAGGGCTCAAGACCTACACAATGAGGGTTGAAGGACTGTAGGTTCCACCTAGAGTGTGTTTGCAAACTTTGCTCTGCATATGGATCACCTGGAATCTGGGTGAAAATGCAGATTCTGATTCAGTAGGTCTGGGCTTCTGCATTTCTAATGAGCTCTCAAGTGATGCCAATGCTGCTGGTTCATGCACCACACCTCAAATAGCAACCAGCTACAGAGAGGTACAGGGCAAGTTCCCTCCCCCTTTCTTTCCTAACCATCATGGGCCCAAGAAAATGGGGAAGCCTGGTACTCTGGAAACTAGACAATTACGCCACTGCTGCGCAATAACACTGCTGACAGGATGCAGCAGCCCATCTGCTGGGAGCAGTCAGAGCCCTCTCGTTAATTCCAGGGCAGGGGCTGAGCAACCGGCTGCTGGAAGAGGCTCAGAGCGGAAAGAGCCTGAATCAATAGGGATAAGAAAATTATCCAATTAAAAACAAAGATACATCATATTTGGTGAATCAAAGCGAGAGGCTTAAATCTCCATCCCTTTTTAGCAGTTCAATAAAAGGCTCTCTCGTCTCTGACTGTGGTCAGTGCTTTGACTGAGTGAGGTCCCTCTGCAGAGTAGAAGTTGGAATATATCGAACAAACACTGACGCAGGCCAGAGGAAGGGGTTGATGGGTTACTGCTCTCTCACACTAGCCTTCTAGAAAAATGCAAAGGGAAGATTCCCTCCAGGGCTACTTTCCTGGGCTCTAAATTGGGTGCTGTGATGGTTAGTTTAATATGTCAACTTGGCTAGACTATAGCACCCATTGGTTCAATTAAACACTAGTCTAGGTGTTGCTGTGAAGGTGTTTTGTAGATGTGGTTTACAGCTCCAATCAGTTAACTTTAAGTAAAGGAGATTATTCTTGATAATCTGGGCGGGCCTCATCCAATCACTTGACAGGCTGTAAGAGCAAACCTGAGGTTTCTCTGAAGAAGTAGAAATTCCGCTTGTTAAATGTAGCTTCAGCTCCTGCCACAGTTTCCAGTCTGCCACCACCCTACAGATTTCAGGCTTGCCAGTGTCCACAATCATGTAAGCCAAGTCCTTGAAATAAATCTTGATATATGTACAGTTGATCCTCATTATTCACAGATTCCACATTTGTGAATTTGCCTGCTTGCTAAAATTTATTTGTAACCCCCAAATCAATACTTGAGGCGCTTCTGCCATCATTCATGGGCACGTGCAGAGGGGTGAAAAATTTGAGTCACCTAACGTGTACATTTCCAGCTGAAGTTTAACGAGGCGACTCCCTGCCTTCTTGTTCAGCTCTCAAACTGTAAACAAATAGACCTTGTCACAGTCTACTTAGTGCCACAATTTTCATATTTTTGTGCTTTTCGTTGGTGATTATGCTGTTTAAAGTGGCCCCTAAGCATAGTGCTGAAGTGCTGTCTAGTGTTCCTAACACCAGAAGGCTGTGACGTGGCTTACGAGAATATACTCATGTTAGATAAGCTTCATTCAGGCATGAGTTAAAGTGCTGTTGGCCGTCAGTTCAATGATAATGAATCAGCAATGTGAATAAGGTCTTTAAACAGAAACACACATAAAACAAGATTGTATCTTGATCCGTTGATGAAAATGTGACCAGAGGCTCACAGGAACCTAACCCTGTATTTCCCCTAGGAGCCATTGCTCAGTATTTGCTAATTCAGTGTTTGTGGCAAGTGTATAGAACATAACTCCCATGAATAGCAAGAACCAACTCTGTTTGTGTGTGTGTGTGTGTGTGTGTGTGTGTGTATGCATGTGTGTACCTCACTGGATCTGCTTCTGGAGGCACCCTGGCTGTTGCAGGTGCAGTACAACGCTTTCTTCTGGAGCTGGCCGTACACAGCACAGATGATGAGGGTCTTCTGTCCTCTCTGCATTCTGATCCCTGACAATATTCTGCAGAAGGAGGGAAGAGGCCCACGTACAAACCATCTAGTGAATGTTAACACAGTCATGCACTGCATAACGACATTTCAGTCAAAGGCGGACCGCGTATGCGATGGTGGTCCCATGAGATTATAATGGAGCTGAAAAATTCCTGTCACCTAGTCATGGTGTAGCCGTCATAAAATCATAGCACAACGCATTACTCTCATGTTTGTGGGGATGCTGGTGTAAATAAACCTACTGCGCTGCCAGTCGTATAAAAGTACAGCACATACCATTATGTACAGTACATCATACTTGATAATGATGATAAACAACTATGTTACTCATTTATGTATTTACTATACTTTTATTATTATTTTAGAGTGCACTCTTTCTACTTAGTAAAAAAAGTTTACTGTAAAGCAGTATGCCACGTTACATCAGCAGCAGCCTCATACATCTCGTGTTTACTGTGTCTCTTGATTGCATCATTTTCTCTTGTGCTTGATTTAACCTCATGCTGTTTTGTTCATCCTGGCCCCTAAGTGTACAAAATCCAATGCTAATGTTGCCAGTAAGAGGCCAGGTCGAGTGAATGACCTGGAAACAAAATTAAAAGTGATTAAGGACTATGAAGGTGGAAAATCAGTGATGATTATTGCTCGCCAGTCAGGCATGTCCCATTCCACCATAGCTATGATCTTGAAGAATAAGAACAAAGTGATGGAAGCTGTTAAAGGATGTGTTTAATTGAAGGCGATGAGACTAACAAAAATTCAAAAAAGTCCTATATCAGACATGGAGAAACTTCTAATGACCTGGATTGAAGACTAGACCCAGAAGTGTATCTCTCACAGAAAATCAAAAAGTTTATTTGTGATGTTGAAAGAAAAGTCTAGACCCGACTACAATGCTGAATTTACTGCTAGCTCTGGGTGGTTTCGAGAATTCAAGAATTGTTATCCATTTCACAACATGAAAGTGAATGATAAGTCTGTGAGTGCTGATGTGAAGGCAGCTGAAGCATTTTTGGAAACTCTAGATAAGCTCATTGTGGAGGAAAATTACTTACCAGAGCAAATATTCAACATGGGTGAAATCTCCCTAATCTGAAAATGGATGCCTGAAAGGACTTCCATCCACAAGGAGGCCAAGTCAATGTCAGGTTTCAAGGCTTTTAAGGACAGGATAACAGTCTTGCTTGGGGGCAGTGTTGTAGGCTGCAAATCTGGCACAGTGAGAAACTTAGGGCCTTCAATCATATCAATAAGCACACACTGCCAGTGTGCTACAGGAGCAATAAGAAGTCATGAATGACACAGATTCTCTTCCAAGATGCCCTCCTAAATTGCCATGCCAGCAAAATGGAGAAATACTGTTTAGAGAATAACATACCTTTCAAGATTTTGCTTCTTGTTGATAATGCTCCCAGACATCACCTTTCATTAGTGATCTTCATCCCAATATCAAAGGTGTGTTTCTCCCTTCAAACACCACCTCTTTAATCCAACCAATGGATCAAGAAGTTATAGCAGCTTTTGAGGCCTACCACCTGCGGAGGACCTTTGCCCAAGCTATTGCTGCAACTGAGGAAGATACTGAGAAGACACTGATGCAGTTCTGGAAAGAATACATCTATGACTGCATCAAAAACCTTGCATGTGCTTGGAGTGATGTCACCAAGGAGTGTATGAATGGCGTCTGGAAGAAGATGCTCAAGAGGTTTGTCAGTGGCTTCAAAGGATTTGCCAAAGATGAGGAGGTTGCAAAAATCAACGAGGCTGTGGTTGAGACGGCGGACACTTTACCCTGGGTGTGATGAGGATGCCACTGAGGAGCTCCTATAAGTCGTTCCTGAGCAATTGACTAATGAGGAGTTGTTGGAACTGGAACAGGATGCACAGCTGGAGAAGAGGCAAGAGAAAAAGAAACTGCAGGAGAAGAAAAAGAAGAACCTCCAAGAAAATTCACAGTGAAGGGTTTAGCAGAAGCTTTTGCAGATGTCAACAAGCTCCTTAAAAAGTTTGAAAACACGGACCCCAACCCCAAAAGGTTTTCATTAATAGAGAGGAATTTCATAGTGCACTGCCTGCTTACAAACAAATCTATGGTAAAAAAAAAAAAAAAAGAAACAAACCAAGCAAACCACCACAGACATATTTCTGAAAAGAGTCACACCTCCTCAAGAAGAGCCCCAGGCAGGTCCTTCAGGAAGTATTCCAGAAGAAGGCATCGTAATCATAGGCGATGACAGCTCCAGGCGTGTAATTATCACTGAAGACTTTCCAGTGGGACAAGACGTGGAGGTGGAAGACCGTGATATTAACGATCCTGACCCTGTGTAGGCCTAGGCTGACGTGTGTGTTTATGTCTTAGTTTTTAACAAAAAAGCTTAAATAGTTAAAAAAAAAATTTAAGTAGAAAAAAGCTTAAAGAATAAGGATAGAAATAAAGAAAATGTTTGTACAGCTGTACAATGCATGTTTTAAGCTGTTATTACAAAAGAGTCAAAAAGTTAAAAAAGATTAGAAAGTTTATAAAGTAAAAAAGATACAGTAAGCTAATGTTAATTTATTATTGAAGAAAGAAATATTTTTTAATAAATTTAGTGTGGGCCAAGTGTATGGTGTTTATGAAGTCTGCAGTAGTGTACGGTACTGTCCCAGGCCGGCACATTCACTCACCACTCACTCACTGACTCATCCAGAGCAACTTCCAGTCCTGCAAGCTCCATTCGTGGCAGGTACTCTACACACATGTACCATTTTTAATCTTTTATACCGTATTCTTCTGTAGCTTTTCTATATTTAGATACATTTAGATATACAAATATTTACCATTGTGTTACAGTTGCCTACAGTAGTCAGTACAATAACGTGCTGTGCAGGTTGTAGCCTTGGAGCAGTAGGCTATATCACAGGGCCTAGGTGTGAAGTAGGCTGTACCATCTAGGTTTGTGTAAGTACATTCTCTGATGTTCACACAACGACGAAATCGCCTAACAAAGCTTTTCTCAGAATGTATCCCTGTCGTTAAGCAACACATAACTGGAGTCCCTTTTTAAAAGCAAAGTTTTTCTCTTACTAATTCATACTTAGGGGCACAAAATAAACACAGACCCTATAATCTGAATGTTACTCCGTCTCCCTGATACAGAGAGAAGTAGGCTAGACTAGGTAATAGCTGGAAAGCATTTCAGCATTTTTAATGTAATTTGTCTGATGAGCCCCAAAATTACTTTTCCAATGTAAACCAATCAAGTATATTCCAATTTGAGTGTCTTTACCAAAAATAAACTTCTTTATGAATGTATAAAAAGATAATTAGACTCGGGGCTGGCCCCGTGGCCGAGTGGTTGAGTTCGCGCGCTCCGCTGCAGGCGGCCCAGTGTTTCGTTGGTTCGAATCCTGGGCGCGGACATGGCACTGCTCATCAAGCCACGCTGAGGCAGCGTCCCATATGCCACAACTAGAAGGACCCACAACGAAGAATATACAACTATGTACTGGGGGGCTTTGGGGAGAAAAAGGAAAAAATAAAATCTTTAAAAAAAAAAAAAGATAATTAGACTGTCTCCAAGGCATTGGGCTTATTCCCAAAGGTGGAAAGAAGCCAGCACGTCTCACAGTAAAATGCAGGCACCAAGGCAAGGACTCCACTGCCCTAGAGGCCAGTTTTATCCTTCTCAGAGGCTGTGGTTGTGAGTCTAGTTGCCTGGTCCACAGCTGCAGACTCCATTCCTAATTCTAAATTTGTCATCTTCCATCCTGCACTGTCTGTCACAGGAGGGACTGACAAAGAGGAGTAATGTCTTAGATCAAATCCCGCCATGCTCCTGGCCAAGCTCACGCCCTGTGTAGGGTGCGTCAGCAACGCCAGCTCTGTGGGTATCCTGCACTTCCCCCTACGTGCCCACTGACACCTGAATGAGCCTTGAAAAGACTTACAAATAATTCTTTTTTTACGTCAAGAAGGTGTCACAGCTAAGATTAAGCAACATGCATCAGCCACCATTGATCCTGAAATAAAATGCTGTCTGGACAAAAAAGGAAAAAGCTTCTTTCATGCACAGCTTCCAGGAAATCAGAAAACCATTTAGTTCTCAGACCAGCCACAATGTAACTCAAGCGTCAAAAAGCATTCAACGTAAACAGAGGAAGGAGAGTGTAATACATTTGAAATCTATTTGTATTCAAAGGGTTTCCTTTTTAATGTTTAGCAACTTCCTTGACATGAACAAGATTCTAAGCCGTTAAATGGTAGAATGGGAGCTGCCTTGTTCTGTGGCTATTAAATTCTTATACTAAATAAGAATGATATACGAAATAAAATTAAAATGAGTGAAAAAAAGGGGTACCCTCCTCCACTAAATAAGTTGTAGAAATATATGTAGTAAACAAATTGATTGAGTCAACAAACTCAGAAAAAAAAATGTCTAAATGTCTAAACAGGACTAAGTCCTATGAAGTTTGGCTTACAACGTCCACCTCTCCCCGTGGCTCTTTGTCCCACGTCTTCACACGCTGCTCGTCGCCTCCCCTTCCCCCACACCAGGGGTCAAGTGCTCCCTTCTCCTGCTCTCAGCTGGTCATTCCCTTTGAAAGATTCAATTAAGTCAGGGATTGGAAGCTGTACCCCACAGGCCAAATGCAGCCCACCTCCTGTTTTGTAAATGAAATTTTATAGAAACCTAGCCATGCTCATTCATTATGTACCATCTATGGCTGCCTTCATCCTGCAATGGCAGAGTTGAGTAGTTGCAACAGAGACCTTATGGCCCACAAAATCTAAAATATTTACTATCTGATCCTTTACAGAAAAAGTCTGCTGACCCCTGACTGAAGTCTTTCACGCTAAGGTATAATAGTTTTAATATGTTACTCTTCTAGGAATTGCTTGGATTTTAATAGGAAGTAACCTCTTAATCTAAAGGAATTAATGGCTAATAATAGTATTTCAGTCATCAGCAACGGGATGCTCAGGAGATATTTGGGGATGGAAGGATTTTTTTAAATTCAATTACTACCTACTCCACCCACCCATCAACCCAGTTGTGGGTCCACATATCGAGGATCTTAATAGGAGGATGCAATGGTATGGAGAAAGACTTGAAAGAGAGGTTCTTCTGACAGCAGTTTGGGAGTGCTGCCGATGGCATTGTGGAGTGGGAGACACATAACCCAAGAGATTATAATTTGTCTCAGTCTGCCTCAAATGTTTATTCTTATCATCTGTAAACTAACAAAAACATTTTGAGGTCCATTTAAAGAGAGTCAGATTTCTGACATCAGTTGTCCCCTAGTCTTTTGACTTTTACTTTTCACGAGTATCCAACTTCACAAAAATAAATCTTGTTTATGGCACAGAGAAGATTTTCTCTCTGAAGTTCCCATGAGCAGTGTTATTTATCTGTAAGGAAGTTTCCTACAATAAAACAGCAACAGAGAGCTCATGGTGCAGCCTTGCTTCCAGAACACGGGGGCATAATTCTCACGGGTGTTATAAAGCAGACTCAGCAAGCCTTTGAAGTGGCCACCCTACAAAATGGAAACAAGAACATCTGGTTTCCCCGATGTGAATCAGAGGCTAAACGTGCATGGGGAGCAATGATCACTCCTAACATTTCAATTTGTTCAGGATACTACATCTCAAAATGGTCTCCAGAATTCTCTTGTTTAATTCTCAGGACAATCCCTTGACGTGAAAATTGTCAACCTCTTTTTACAGGTAAGGAAATGAAGGATCTGGAGGGTTAAATGACTCACCCTAGATCAAATAACTATTGGAGGTGGAGTAGGATGGAAAATTCAAGTCTTCAGAGTCCTCTCAGAGTCGAAGGTTTATTGTCAGAGCCCACGCTGGAGGGAACCTGGGCCTTCCTCAAGAGCAGTTAGACCAGCACATTCACGGAACTCTTGAAGGTCAAGGTTTTGCCACTGATCAGATACCAGAGTGGTAGGCAGCAACCTAAAGAGGAATAGACTCTGTTCAGATGTACCCATGAGCTATCCATGTTGACCAGGAAGCCACTGCACACGGCTCCTTGACCCTCCTGGGATGGTGGTCACATGCTACTGGCACTTTAAGAGGACTTTGTGCAAACTAGAAAAATGCAGACCAATTACACAAAGATGTTCCTTCCTTCAGCTGACCCAGCCCTGGGCCAGGGCTCAGCTCAGTAAGCTGAGCAGGTCAGATCCACCCCCCGCTCAAGCCCTCCACCCAGAGAAGGCACCGCTATATAGCTACAGCCGGTACAACCAATCCTATGCCCAAGCAGTTCAGAGACCTCCCTTCACCAGGAGGGGACATTTCTCAAAAGAAAGAAAAACTTATTGAGAAGAACTGAATCCATAAGGGACAATAAACATTACACAGTTTACCAAGAAGGTAATAGTCACAGCCTAAACTCAGTAAGGTTTAGGTAGTGATGATAGTCTTTCTGAGCTGGAGCACCGGTCTGTTCATGGTTTAGGTCATCTCCCTTTTGCCTGGTTCTCCCTCCTAGCTAAGCCCCTCTCTATATGCCACTCAAGCCCATTTCCCCCACTAATTCAGATTCTGCCACATTTAACAGGAACATGCTTAAATCAGAGGGAACAGACAGCTAGCAGAAGGGTGGAATTATTCTTTTTGAGTGGGTGGGTGGCCATCCCCTTCAGCATGTCTCTCTCAGTCCATGACAGGAGATCCTGCTGGGATGGGACACCTCCTCCAAGCCTACACATTTCCAAGAGGCCAACTGCCATCAGAGCATGCTGAGTCTCTTCCCATTCCTCCTCTAAATGTTCTGGGAGGCCACACCATGCCCTGGCCACTGGGCAAAGTCCAGCTGAGCTCATTAATCATATTACAGTCACCTTTCCTGCTCAGAGATCAAAGGTGGCAAAAGCTCGCAATCCTCTTTTGAGTTGTGTTTTCTTAGGATCTGAAGGAAGAGTGGATCCAAGAGCACAACGACAGCTCCAGCCAACCTTGGGAGAGACCATTAAGGTCAACTCAAGGTGCAGCTACCAAGAAAGCAGGAGGAGAGTGAGCTGGGAGCACAGCTAATCCCAGCCACTCCTTCATGTCCCACAACCAAGAAGCATCGAGAGCAAGACTGTAAGGCAGGGGTAGAAATGGGCCCGCAGACTAAAATGTTCAATTTACACTAAACACATTCAATTTAAAGCTGCCCTCTCTTGCATTTACACAGCATGCCAAAGGGGGTGCTGAAATCATTTCCAGTCTTGTTCTGATAATCACTACCACCACAGTCCACATAAAAATTGTTGAGCAAGTTGTTTCAACAACTTCTTATCACCTTTTCTACACCCTTCCCTTTAAAACTCCATATTCAAATTTGGATTTTAATCATCTTCTTATAGAGTTTGGGGTTCAGTTACCATTTTCATAACAGATATGGTGCTTGTAGCGTCCCTGGGTCCCTTACCAACAACTTTTGTCAAATAATGAGGTGTCTAGAGAACTTTGACATTCTACCACGTTTTCAGGAGTGTATCCTACCCCAGGTTAGCCTATACCTTTGTGATATTTACCTGCATCAGTTCAGCCAAAATTCTAAGGATAAAATATAGCCAAAGTATATTTTCTGATGGCATGAGAGTCTGTTAAAACAATTTACAAGAGGGTTATTGTTTTTGAAAATGATTACAAAAAACAACCTTCTGATATTATCTATAAACAGAGTCAAGTCACCACTGGAAGAGTAAGTTCTACTCCCTTCCCTATGGTAAATGATGTCAGCTGTCATAATAATTGTACTGAGACTATAGGATGGATGAGTCAGTAATGTTCAAATAATCCAGCAGCATACTATGAATTGAAGACTATATTAGAAAACAACCATTCCTAGAAAATTACTGACTGGCATAGAGTCAAAATGCATAATAGACAATTTTGGCAAGTTTGCTGCTTTATAAACAACCAAAGATAAACTGGAATTTATTGAGTGCTGTTACACATCACAAAATCCTAGGTAGGAAAAATAGACCAGCATGTGGTTCTGGAAAATACTGACACTAAGAGGGTTTCTTAGTCAGTTCAGGCTGCTATCACAAAGTACATAGACTGGGATGCTTATAAACAACAGGGATTTGTTTCTCACAGTTCTGAAGGCTGGAAATCAGAGATCGGGGTGCTAGCATGGTCAGGTCCTAGTGAGGGTCCTCTTCTGGGTTGCAGCTGTCAACTTTCCCACGTATCCTTACATGGTGGTGAGCAGAGAGAGGAAGCAAGCTTTCTCATGACTCATAAAGACACTAATCCCATTCGTGAGTGCTCCATCCACATGACCTCGTCTAACCCTAATTACCTCCCGAAGGCCCCACCTCCTAATACATCACACTGGTGGGGCAGGGGTAGAGTTTCCAAACATGAATTGTGGGAGGACATAAGCATTCAGTCCACAAGAGGAGGACATGCGGGAATATTAAAATACAGTAAGGAGGGTCTGATCTCTTCACCTTTAGCACACTGCTGGACAAAGAATGGGTACTCATAAAATGGCTGCTAAGGTAAACCAAGTTATTCTTTTCTGTCAGTGGTGTGGTTATACATCTACAAATTGAGGAATTTTTATGATTTAGAGGCAGATCATATTTTGCTGGCAATTTCCTTCAAAATATGCTAATAAGTACTCTTGGCCCATAGGCTCTTTCCAGAAGAATAGGTTTATACCACCAAAAGCCACCAATGGTACAAAATTACTTAATTTTACTATCACCAAGAAGAGGCTCTTAATTTCCCACAGCAGAAATACTAAGGAAAAAATTCTTTCAAGGCACTTTTCGGTATAGGGAGAATTTCAAGGAATAGTCAATCAGGGTAAAGGCAGGGGCAAGCCATGCCCCAGGACTGACCCTAGACTCACTTCCTGGAATTCACACAGTTCACAGACTTTCTCTCCTGCATAGACACCTGCAGGACAGCCACTTGCATGTGAGGCCTGCCAGGTTCCAGGAAAGGCTCGTGGCTGTGCCCCCATGGCCAGGAGTCCAATGCTGACAGGTCAGTGTACAAAAGCTGTGAGCAAACAACCAGGGCTCTGCTTTTGCTTTCAAGCTGCCTGGGGAAAATGCTGACGTCTCGCAACCTCTCTTCCTGTCTCTGTCTTCCTGTTGATCTGTGTGTGCTTTGATAACCTCCTCACTTATGACTCATTTCACTTCATCCCAAAAGAAGAATGGAAAGAAATGACGAATTCAGACTACCTGTTAGTACCCATTCAGGTGAACCCCTCTTGATTAAGGCAGCCCAGAATGACAACCCCAGATTAAAAAGATGATGAATAAATGATGAGGTGATTATTCACACTACAAAACAGTTTTAGAACAAAGAAGGATAAAGCTGGAAAGCAGTGTTAGAGATCTTTTGTTGCACTCGCCCTCTAAGTTATAGAGGAGAAAACTGAGCTCACAGAGGGAAATGACCTTCTCATTCCTAACTCATACTTTTTAGAAAGGAAAGTTTTGGTTGCTTTTTTTTTAAAGATTGGCACCTGAGCTAACATCCGTTGCCAATCTTTTCTTCTTCTTCTTCTTCTTCTTCTTCTTCTTCTTCTTCTTCTTCTTCTTTTCCCCAAAGCCCCCCAGCAAACAGTTGTATATTCTAGTTGTAGGTCCTTCTGGTTGTGCTATGCGGGACGCCACCTCAACATGGCCTGATGAGCAGCGTCATGTCTGTGCCCAGGATCCGTACCCCAGAAATCCTGGGCCGCTGAAGCAGAGTGTGCAAGCCTAACCACTCAGCCACAGGGCTGGCCCCCAGAAAGGAAAGTTTGGCCACGGGAATTTTCATTTTTTAGAGCAATCAAAATATGATTTTATTTAAAAATACAGTCATGCATTGCTTAAGAACAGGGAAATGTTCTGAAAAATGCACTGTTAGGTGATGTCATCATTGTGAGAACATCATAGACTGTACGTACACAAACCTAGAAGGTGTAGCCTACTACACACCCAGCCTATATGGTACTAATCTCATGGGACCACCATCATATATGTGGTCTGTCATTGAGTGAAACCACATTATGCAGCGCAGGACTGTATTTAACTTATACACACATTCCTGGGAAAATGCTATATTGAAGGACAATGGCTCATGAAATGGAGTATGAATTTATGTGGTACTACAGATATAGAGTATGTAGTTCTAAACCCTAGAATAATGGATCCTATTCCATATCCAAATCAGTTTTAGTGCTTCCTATTAACAACTTGTGTTTGGAATACATGCATATTACGAACAGAACCACCCAGATGGTCAATTAATAAACAATCTTGGATTCTATGTTGACATAAATATATTTTTAAAACTTGACAGGAGACAAATTATTAACAAAGTCAAGGTTACCTCATTTGCTCTTGAAAACCTTTGTGGTCACTCTCTCAGCTGCCTTCTTAATACTCTCCAGCATCATTTCCACAACTCGCCCCTGTGATTTCTCAGGTAGCAGCTGTGTGAGCAACTAGTCCTGTGCACGTGAACACACATGTACGCACACACATGCACACACACATGATGCTCCCAAGAACAAAAGCTGGCACAGAACATTAACTCAATTCAATAGAAAATGCCTTCTTTCTTTCTTTTTTTAAAATCTTGGTGCAGGCACCCTTGTTAGGGACATACTGTCAGTCTGGGCTTTTGTCCTAGCTGGCTCCTGATTTTTTAATGTATGCTGAAAATGCCACTCCTCCAAACACACTCGGTGGAGGCCACTTTGGATTGCTGCCACCTGCCCTCACTGTATTAAGAAGCATGGATCCATTACTATTATGGAGCCTGAAGTGGAGCCAAGAAGAAACCTCAAAGGGCCCTCTCCCCAGACATATGTGAGTAGAATAGAAATGAGATACAAATGATAGCACGAAGCCTCCGGTGCTCTGCAGGGGAAGCAAGGGGCTGTGTTGTAGGTCAGGAAGAAGTTCTGGTTCTCGGGAGAGAAATGAAATTAAAGCATGTTATCCTTTGCATATGAAGTTTTTTCAGACCCATCATCAACAGAGTGGGGTTTTTTCTGTTTATTTCCTCAATGTGGGAATTGGAATTCCTTAAAGCAAAGGCAGAGATTCAAGGCTGGCCAGGGCTGAGTTGAGAGAAGTGTCCATGATTTTCTAAGTACCCAGGATCCACATCCTGCTAATCATATAACAGAGGAAGCAATTGAGTATACTCATTTATACTAAAGTGTTAGAGACTTGATCTGTTACTTCTCCCAGAGGTGTCTGCACTCCAGAGGTAGTTGCTTTCCAGAACAAACAATATTTAACCTAAAGGAAAATACAGAATTAATGGTAAAATTTCAGTCACCAGAGCTATTATATCACCCTACCCAGGAAACCATCTATTAATACAAGGGTGGATCTAAATATATCTGTCTGATGACGTGACAGGGAAAAAGGGGAGTGTCATACATAGCAAACCTAGAAAAGTAAGTCATGACTTCTGCTATTTTTTCCTCCTCCTCCCCTTACCAATCATTCTAGCCCTCATAATTGTTCCTGCAACTTCGTGCTTCCAATTCCATTGCCCCTGTGTCTAAACCAGTTCTGAAGATTCAGCAAAGCATGTCACGTGTTTTATTGGGAAAGATAAACTCAGTCCTGAGTTCAGTGCAAAATGAAATTAGAGGTCAAAAACAATGCCACAAAGGGGCCCGCCCGCGGTGTAGTGGTTAAGTTTGTGTGCTCTGCTTCAGTGGCTTGGGGTTTGCAGTTTCGGATCCCTGGTGTGGACCTAGCACTGCTTGTCAAGTCACACTGTGGCAGCATCCCACATAAAATAGAAGAAGACTGACACAGATGTTAGCTGAGCAACAATCTTCCTCAAACAAAAAGAGGAAGATTGGCAACAGATGTTAGCTCAAGGCCAATCTTCCTCACCAAAAAAAAGCCCCATAAAAAACAACAAATGCCACAGAATAGAATAAAATGGCAAAAATTCAGGTGGAAATCTTAGGTCACGCAAGACCTAGTGCAAATAGCACACAAAGCCGTAGGAAGCACTAATGTTTTAATGGGAAAGGACACTTAAGCTAATGATGCTTGATTGTTTTTTGCTTTTATTATGAGAGCAAGAAGAGAAAAAAATCCATTTGGTTGTGTCAGGGTCAGAGAAGTTACCATATATTTGCTGACCAACCACATCTCAGTGTCTCTCTGTCATTGCTTCAAACTCGTGCATTATCACCTTTTCCTGCACTCTCCCGCTCCAGCAAGACACGATTAAGTGACTGTACTTCAGTGTGGAACCAGGAGTGGGAGGAGCGGTCCACCCCAGGGGCAGGCCGTCCAGCAGGGCAGGCCTGGAGACGACTTGAAAAACAATAATAAAACCAACTAAAAAGCCAGTCTGCTTTCTATTATCACCATGGCAAGCAATTCTAAACAATGTCAGTAATAAATCAACCCCAAAAAAGTCTTTTGTTGGTCTAGGTTCGAAGATATTGCTGCAATTGCTATTGAGTTTTAATGGTATAAGTGTAAGTTTCAATTGAGTACATTTTTTATTGCTTCTCCTTTAGTAAACATATGCTACATGGAAGTTGATTCTGTGAATAAACTCCGTGCTTTTATTTTGAGAGTAAGTGCATAACTAAGCTTGCTTTGGGCACAAGTCTCCAACCTCTCTTGTACGATATAGTCAACAATTGATTGTTTAAACAATTGATTCAAAATAAACAATGATAGCACAGTGATTGTTAAGACAAACAGAACTTGAGTTACTTCAATTATGTCATTCTGCGTGACCACTTTGAGTTCTTTATTGTGTTTAAATTTTCTGGGGTTTATTGTGAAACGGGATTTTTATGCATCTCTGCCAAATGAATCCTTATGTCTAAGATTTTTCCTACTTATTTAATCTATTGCTTCATGTGAAAGAAGCCTTTCAAAGGTAAAATTAATAGAAAGTGTTCTTGGATCAAAGATAGATCAATACTTCATGAATATAGGAAGAAAAACAAGTTTGACAAAGTCATTGACAAATTTGCAGAAGTTAATCGCAAAAACAGAAACTGTAAGATTGCTGTTCATTACTGTGAAAGACCAACACGCAGGTCTAAGTTTTCATCTCTTCCTTCAAAAACTACCTTAATGAAATTAAAAGTATTAGTCCATAACTCTTCCTTTTTTGGATTATAATATTTATTTTTAATTTCTCTAGTTGATATGATACAAAGTGTCATGAAAGTACATTTCTTTTCTGGCTGTTATTACTCTTGGTTTCATTGTGTGATTATTACTAAAAATGATTTTGTCATCTAGGAAAGAGGTGTTAGAAATGATCCACTCCGGGTTTCGAATATTAGCCTTAGCACCCTAATATGTTACCTGTTCTGTTTGGGAGCTCCCTGACTCTCTCCCTCCCATACAGCCTCATCCCCCACCTCCCACTCCCTCTTATCCCACCACCCCACCCATCACTGCTAATAGGACCTATTAGTAAAGTGTTAGAGAAAGATAGATATGATGCACTTGAAATAATTCATCCCTCCTCCCAGGTTCTTCTTCTGTCTTTCTCCCACTTTCTCTTGTAGAAAAAGGAGTTAAGTTACAAAATTAGAAGGGCTAAAACTCATTCCTCCACTCTCTCTTGCCATTTGTCAAGAGTAAAGATGAGCAGAGGCTTGACCCTCCAGGACCTGCCTTGCCACCTGTGTGAGGCTGGGGAGGAGGTGGGAGAGAGGAGGATTCAGCAAGCACAAGCCCTACTTGGACTCTTGGACTCCTGTGTCAAGCCATCTCCAGCCGGGAGCACTCAGTGGCTTTCCTTTCTGGAGGGAGTCTGATGATCTAAGTCCTAGTGCCCTCCCAATACCACAAGAACACTTAGTCCTAAGATGCAGCATGAATCAGCACTGCCTGGAACCCACATCCCTTCCACCCTCCACACTCAGGCCCCAGCATCACCCTTAGTCCCACAGAGAGACGGGAGTTTACATGCAAGTCCCCACACACACACCCCTCCCCATCTGGGCAGCCTGATGCCCCTAACTCTGAATAATCAATAATCAACTTCAGTTCTAGGAAGGTTCCTAAGTCTTTCAACAGTGATTCATTATGTTATTAAGTGTTACATTTCCTTCATGTTGGTGACGGGGAAAAGTTATGATATTTATTTTTCGTTTTTACTTATGGAATATAACGAATTCCACTGATGACCTATTTCTGAAATCCACCAATCAAAAGAACTTAGAGAGTTCACCATAGTAACAGCTCAGTGTTGGTTGCCCAACTGAGAACCACACAGCACAGGAGGCCCGGGCCAATCGTGGGGCAGAGTAATGCTACCATCTCATAGCAACCAAGAGATCTGCATGGCAACATCAGTTGCTATATAAAAGAAAAATTAGAAACAATATTGTGCTAGGGAGAAATAAAGGTATTAACTGTTAAGTCATAGTTGAGTCACAGTTGTGAGGACCTATCCTAAAATATCCACCCAAACTTAGTTCAGAGGATACCTGTCAGATCCAGTAGTCCATGTGCCAGGAACCCTTCACCCACGGCCAACTGGGACCACCTGAGAGCGAAAGAGAGGCGACCATCCACAAAACAGGCTGCTTCCGAAGAGGAAGGGAAAGAGTCCTTGAATACTAGGAACTATGAGGCCGATTTGGAAAGTAAATTACACATAAATCATCACATTTAATCCCATGAGGGAGGCAAGGCACATATTATCATTATCACTGAATTTTCCATCTCCCCCTGACCCCAAATCTGTTCCTCCCCCAGCTTTCTCATCTCCGTTAATGCAACACAATTCTTCCAGTTGCTCAGACCAAAAACCTCAGAGGCTTCCTTGACTAATTTCTTTCTCTCATACTCCGTCCGATCCACCAGCAAACACGTTCTTTCTGCTTTCAAGATACATCCAGAATCCTACCACCTCCACAGCCACACCCTAGTCCAGACCAACCACCATCTCTCACCTGGAGGCAATAGCTTCCTAATCTGTGTCTCTCCTTCCTGCCCTTGCCCACCTACAGTCTATTCTCAACACAGCAGCCAAAGCGACCCTTCCAAAACCCAAGTCCTTGGCTCACAACCTTTCGGTGACTTCCCATCCTCTCTCACAGTAAAAACCCAAGTCCTCACCATGGCCTACAAGACTGCACACAACTTAACTCCTTCTTATTCCCCTCTGACCCCATCTGCTGCTATTGTCTGCTTTCCTCACCTGCTCCAGCCACTCTGGGCTCCTCTCTATTCTTCTAGTACATCAGGTTCCCTCCTACCTCAGGGCCTTTGCACTAGCTATTTCCTCTGTTTGGAACATCCTCCCCTCAGATACCCTCAGGGCTCACTTTCTTCAAGTGTTTGCTAAAATGTCACCTGATCAGTGAATCTTTCTCTAACATATTTTAAAACTGGATTCTTTGTACCCACTCCCTTTAGCCACAGCCCCTAACCCACTTCTGTGGCATAGGGGCTACCTAGAACAATGCCTGGCACTTACAAAGTATTCAATAAATATCTGATTATGAATAAAGGAAGCACTATTTTACAGATAAAGTACTTGGGCTCAAGAAGCTAAATGATTTACTCAGACACTCACAGCCAGAACATATTAGAGCCCAGAACTGAACACAGATTTGCCAATGACTCCCCAAGCTGTGTTCTGTCCACTCTACCATATTTGCGTTTCCTTTTCCAGATCTACTATCCCTTCTAATAAGTGCTGGGAACTCACCAATTCCCTGGGAAAGGAAGAGGGACCACGGACTAATGGGGCATCTGTGGATGTGGCCACAGCAGGGGTGGAGAGTGGGGGTGAGCTGGCCCAGAGCCTGAGTGATGCCCGAGGGACGCTCCTAGGTGAGTCAGGAAGTGTGGCTGAGACCATGTCAGCTAGACTCTGCTGATGACACCCCACTCGTGGTGACCTTGCCCACCCCTTCCAGGCTCCTTTTCTTGGGCATAGAACGTTCAGCAGTCCTTTCCTTTTGTTCACTCAGGTCAAAAACAAGGATTTAAGTGAAATTTTTAGTCTGCAAAGTGTTTCATCAATTCTTGCTAGTTTGCTCTCAAAGACTCTCAGAGCTGTATGAAGTGTACATTGCATGACTAGTCGAAAAAAATTTTTAATCCAGTCAACAAATATGTTTTCTGTCTACACAATAGTTTTGCATTTTGGTTTTTGGGTTTTTTTTTTTTTAAACAGAAGCCACCTAGACTTATGGTATTATATCAAATAGTGTTTTTCAATTAAAACTGTACTGAAAATTGGTAGTGGTAGGCCATATTTTCTACCCTGATTCTGAGAGTGAATGGTAAGGGGTGGAGGAGGAGATGGGTGGGGAGCGGGGAGAGACCACCCAGAAGCAGAGCAGGGAGAGGAATAAACTCAGGCAGGAGCCTCTTGCTTCCATGGCCTGTATCAGTGATTAGGAAATGCTGGTGTAGACACAGACACCATCAACAACCTTGTTGGGTACTTGCTGAAGAAAAAAACAGTCATCACCCTTCTACCAAGAAACTAGAAACATCAAAGACAAAATCAGGAATAATAGTAGCTACCCCTTTATCGAGCATCAGCAGTGTGGCAGGCATTTTGCTCACTACTTTCATACAGTTTGACATTGAAGGCTCTCAACAGCCCTGGGTAGGAGGAATTACCTCCTCATTTCACAGAGTAAACTCGGAGAAATTAAATGACTTGCCCAAGGTCATGCAGCTAGAAAGTGAGGGAGCTGACCCATTCTCCTCCAAAGTCTTTGTTCTTAACTGTTACATAACAGCTCCTCTCTTCAATAAGATTAATTTATGTGATATAAATAAACATGGAAGAAACAGAAAACCTGGAAGTGACATAAGGAAATATTAAGGAAAAAACCCTCACTGAAATTATCTGCCCATTCCAAGGAGCTATGCTCTCCCAAGGAGAGCCAGGCAGGTGTGCCAAGGCTCTGCAAAGGCTGGGCCCACAGTCCTGCTTCTCATCTCTAAGGCAACACCATTATCCCCCCATTTCATGCCACAAAATTAGCTCAATATTAACAGGAAAGGAAATGCCATTGCCTTGCTCATAAAGGTTCATGTTGCTAAAGGTTGTAGGAACACACATTTTTCTATAATTGCTTCCCTGTTGACGTAAAACACACAAGTAGAATGTTTCATTACACTGAGAACCCAGGATGCTCAGCCTTTCCACCCAGCAGGGGGGACAAGGGTGGGTACCAAAAGCAAATGGAATTTGGGGACCTGGAATATTCCACTGAATCTTCTGACCTGGCTGGGAAGAAAGAGCAGGTTTGTGTTACAGTAACTACCCCTTCTCAGCTGCGTCTCATTCCTTCCAGTATTTTGCCTCAGAAGCAAATCTAAACCTAAACAGGAAGAAATGAAAGACCTGTTACGGATTCTTGAATTTTTTTAAAAATCTAGCCTAACTTTACAGATGAATATGAAGCCAACATGCTGTAGGATCTGGCATTCTGGTTTAGTCTGGGGCAGTTTCCACGCACACTAAACGTTCTGGCTATTTAGCCTGAGGAGCAGATATTTCTCAGTATTCAAAAGTGATAGTAGCTGCATTACCTAATATCAGGACCACCTTTTAGTTCATTTCTGTATTTTTCAAGCAGCAACAGTTCTCACCTTTACGGTGAAGCTGCCCATAACCATCCTAGACCTGAATGCCCTCAGCATTTATTATTTGGACTGAGCAATAGGCGCTGGTATATCTGCAAATATTGCAGAAGGCAGTGTGACCTGGTGGAAAGGACCCTGGAAACAGACAGACAGGAGCTCAAACTTCAGCTCTGAGATTGGCTAATTGTGAGCTTTTTGGCAAATTACCCTGTCCTCCTTTCAGCTCTGTTATCTGTAAAATGGATACAGCGATACTTAACTTACAGGAGGTTTTTGGTGTATAGTGCCTAGAACATAGCAAATGTTCAATTATGATTTCAAAAGTAAAACACATAAACGAATGAACCAAGTGATGGCCAAAATGGGAATGTAGCCTTCGAACTGGATCTCAATCTTTGCCAAACTGTCCTAACTAAACACATATGCATTGATTCCTCAGGAGAGAACTGAAGTCAATCAACCCCATCTTCAAAAAGGAGACACCTCATCTTCCCAAGTTTTAAGACAAGTCTGCTACATTTCCCTCAAAATTGAATGTTGGTTTTCTTCTCAATGTACTCAAGGATGGAACCTCTCAATCTAATGATATTAAAATTAGACTTAGGCTCAAGGTTTCTCTTCTGATTGTTGCAACACTGCCTCATCTCACCAAAACCATGGTTAAGGACCGTGTCATCTTTGTCTCAGTATCCACGGGTCTTTTGTTAGCCTGTGAGTCCATAAAAACTATCTGTATAATCATGGTGTAGATTTCAGGCTATAAATCCTGTTTAAACGCACTTGCCCAAACCTAGAGTGGGTTGGAATAGTCTTTTGACAGAGGAAATCCCAATTTTAAATGATATAAAAACAGGGCTGTACGTTAGCCCCGCCCCCTTCTTCAGATGTTAGTGTAAATTATTTGGCACAGCGATCAGGTGAGTTTAGATGCATGCCCTCCAGCCACTGGGAATAGAGAGACAAGTGTCTTCCCTGGTGCTCATGTGAATTTATCACTAGAAACTTGGGACAGCTTTATGAAGCAGTTGGACCTGTTGTCTGACTATTGTGGGAAAGCGTAGCTGAGCATAAACTGTGGAAATGGGGGTTGGGGTTGCCACATTGTGGATCTGCAGGCCCAGCTCATGAGTTTGGCTACCAGACTGGATAGAAGGAGCCCTGTTTATTTGCTAGAGGATCCAGTGAGCCCTGAGGAAAAAGAGAACTTTGGAACTAAGGGGGGTTGTGAATGGGGTCAAAGACCCAGATGCCTGAATTCTGCCCTGGGGGCCCAGGTTGACTGTTGGTGTGGCAGGATGCTTTTAAATAATACACAAGATAACACTACCCAAATATCTTCTGAGCCAACGCTAGGGCTCTTGTCTCATGGTCCCCAGAGAGAAGTCTATTAGAGAATAGAAGAGATAAGGCTGTCCCTTCAGGACACTAATGAAAGAATCCTTAGAAAGAAAGCTCACCCTCTGCCAGAGCAGCAGATTAAGTCTGCAGACTCCAGAGCAGGAGTGGCCCCCGTGACAACTGCAGAAACTTTTATTGGCTTGAAGAAGAATCTGCAAGACATACTGCCCTTAGATGCAGACAAAAGAGAAAATGCTTTGGAGGGTCCCATATGTCACAAACACAAAGAAGAAAACATTATAAAGAACACATGGACAGCTTTGTCACTCAGGCTCCGGGTTGCAGCTGTGGCACACTGAGACTTTAACCCTAAACATCTGCTCTCCTGACTTACTCTGTTCAGGCTCCCAGGAAACATTTCCCTGCATCTCTTGCCTCGCATCCAAATGCCATCACGGACTGTGGGTTTTGCTGCTGCAGACTTTAGAGACGGACCTTGCTTCAGATTTGAGCAGCTAAAGCACCTAGGTAAGAGAGGAGGACAGTTAACTTGCCCAGTCTTTGCTCTCAGCATCAATGGGATAGATTATTGCATAACAAAGTACTGTTTTGCAGTATCACTGAAAGACAATTTTCTTGCTTTTTTTTTTACCATTCCAATCTGTGATTCAAATAATGGCGCACATTTTATAATTTGTTATCTTGATTTAAAACACTTAAATAACTTCATTGATACTTTTGTCTCAGGCCCCACAAATGTTAGGGGCCTGTCTGAGTCACCCAGGACCCTGCCACAGGAAGGAACAGGATGGCAGCACTGGTGGCAGTGATTCTGCTGCGTGGGGATTCATTACCTTTGCCTCTATTACCCAGTGCTTGTATGTTCTCTCCCACATGGTGTGGCCTGAAAAAGCCAGGGCTACCAAACACTGAAACCAAAGTCATCAGATTTGTCAAACAGTCTCTAATATTGACTATTCGGCTTGTCCAGCAGATCAACTAAGGGAGCACATTTGATAGCTGACTTGTTTGAGTTGGGGGAACATTTTCATATAGAACTTCCACTCTCCTCCCTTTTTGGGGGAATGATGGACAGAGAATCTCCAACTTCTCTCCCCACCTACTTGCCATTGCTATACAAGGGAGGAATGGCTGATCCAGTTGGTCAGAGCTTGACATTTACTGAGCCATGCTCTTATGATTGGTGTGGTGATTGGGTCCCATAGAAGGAGAAACAGCCTCTGGTCTATCTAGTTCAGATTCTTCTTGCCCACCTCTGTGCTTCATATCTCCATACAGTAAGAAAACCAGGAAGGGTCTCTCACAAGGGCTGGACAACCGTTGTCCTTCCCTCCCCGTTCAGCCCTAGCTGGGTGAGAGAGAGGACTTTTGATCCACTCAGTTGACTGGGTCAGTAGTTGAAATCTGTACCACACATCCAGTCGTGTGTCCATAGGCATGCATGACTTTATGAGTCCTGAGGCAGAGATGCAGGGTCAGAGACAGGAGACTATAGGTCCAAGTCATACTCTCCAACATAATTTGCCAGAATCCCTATTTTTTGAAGGTGTATTAGACAGGTAGGCTAAGAGGCTGTAACAGAAGACCCACTAACTCAGAGAGACTATAGAAGATCACCTCTCTCATGTTTCAATCTGAGGTGACTGGCTCTGGGTTGGCAGACAACTCTGCTCCACACAGTCATTTGGGGCCCCAGGCTGACAGCACTTCAGCCATCTTCAACATGCAGCTTCCAAGGCTGCTCTCTTCCTATCATCCAGAAGGGAGAAGAACTCAGTCCAAGGCCAGAGATTCCTCTCAAGCAAATGAAATAAAACTTGTCTATATCAGCTCCTCCCACATTCCACTGATGAGGGTTTAGTCAAAAAACCTCATCTACTCTAAATGAGGCTGAGAAATGGGAGCACGGATTTTGGTGGACAGCTAACATTCTCCATCACAGAGGAGTTATTGAGCCTTGCAAGCAATGCACAGGTTGTAGTTTTACTCAAAGGTGGACATTCTATAGGCACATACTAAAATGTTTGTTTATAGTCTGTGTAGTTAACCGCCAATAGTCACCCATAAATGTTCAAGCCCTGATCATCTCTTACATACGCATTGGTATAGAACTCTCAATACAGGTCTTCTTATAGGCCTCATGCAGTTTATCTTAGGATGGAAAAGGAATGATCTGCCACTTTAAGATTACTAAGTTAATATATCTTTGTTAGTTTTATCACCCATCTCTAAAGCTAATCAACAATGAGTTTATGACCTAGCCCTGGTAAAAAGTAAGTTGTGGATCTTCTGGTTAAGAGACACAAGCTGAAGGATTTATTAGTCTCATTCAATTAGGGTCTCCAAGCAATAATCCTAACTTTCTATTTCTATTTCTAACTTCCTTAGGTAAGATCATTAGAAAATTATATACCTGGGGCACATAATTTTAATTCCCTCCCCCCCAAAAAAAATTGATGTTTTTTTTTTAAGTTATGCACTTGACATTTTGAGGGCATTTCTTTTCTTTCATTAAACAATAGTTGAACACATCGTCCTTTAAGTTACACATAATTTCTTATATGAACTCTCATGTAGTAAATTCCTTTTGAAATCCTGAGCTGGAAAACTTTTTATCTTCAGATGAATGTAATGCAACTTTTTTTTTCTTACAAGAACCATACGATCTACCCACTTTCCTCTTTGCCAGTTTCTAAGAAGATTGGCACAAATTTAATGATCAACTATAACAGCTAGCTCAGTTCTGGTGCTTGAAATCTACATCCCAGCTTGATTTATGTTTTAGTGAACTTTTTTACTTTGGAATAATTTTAGACTTACAGAAAAGTTGTAAATTAGTACAAATAGTACCCATATACCCTTCATCCGGTTTACCCTAACATTAACATCTTACTTAACCTTGGTGTATTTGTCAAAGCTAAGAAATTAAGATTCGTGCATTATTATTAACTAAACCACAGACATTGTTTGGATATCACCAGTTTTTCCACTAATGTGCCTTTTCTGCTCCAGGATACCACATTGCATTTAGTCCAGCTTGTTTTAATTGAAATATGGTATCCTGGTTGAAAATCATTCCTAAGAAATTTAATGACTAGTAACTGGAAAAATATTTATTTATTTAAAATTTGCAAAAGATTTTCTTTCACAAAAAAGGTGGAGACACTAATTTATCCTTAGGGCAAACCATTCCCTTGTGTGGGGAAAAAAATACCCTGAATGAGATGTTTAGTTACACAAATATAAAGCAAGTACCCACACTTCATGTCTGTTGAAGGCCATGAAACAATCTTAAGTAACTTTAAATAAGATGTTAGCTGTAGGTTTTCAACATAAACTAAGTGTTCTACTATGCAATGTAGTTGGGTCAAAGCTACATATACGCTGGCTTCGTGCTTCTGGGGCAACGGTTATGAATAGAAGATGGAGGTTTCCTTAAAAATGAGGAAATATTCCCACCGACAGGCATCCTGGGAAAAGACAGTTCTTGGGACAGCAAATGGAGCCTTGGAAGAAAGCCTTAGATCTAGTTGGGTATGGGAATTCTTCCTTCTCTCCCAGCCTTGGATTTCATGTAGTGAAGACATGCTCAAGGATTTCTCAGTAGTGGAAATGAGTTGGTCGAGCACATCCAGCCCACAGAGGCTAGATTTGGGCCTCATGGGTCCTAAAAGCAGCCTGATAAAGCAGGAATGATTGAGATATCTGCTAGGTTGTAGGTCCCCTGTGCTAAGCTTTCGATCAAGTCTTACCCAAAATTGCAGCCTAGTCTCAGCTGTGCTATGGGGAATTAAGGAAAGAGCCTGTGCCAGGCTTGGGATGGAGTGACAAAGAGGAAAATAGCAACCTCTGTCCCAGTCCCGCAGGCGGATCCTGACCGGCGCATGGCAGCTCAGCAACATGGCTAGAGAAGAATCTGTTGGTTCTGTTTCTAAAACACACAATAGCTCTCGCTCCCAGGACCTCTAAGAAATACCTGGGGGTACTTGATGGGGGTTAACTTCCCGTAGAGCCAGGCAGAGGCTCAAAGTCACCATAAAGTGGGTATTAAATGTGACTTAATTTTGTGGTCCCAGACTACTAAGGTCTGTCTGTATACTAGTGTTTCTGTTCTGGTTTACTTTAATTGCTTAAGTTCATTTATTCATTCATTCATATTTATGGAGTACCTCCTCTGTGCCAGGTACCGTTTTAGACACTGGGGGTGAAAGAGTAAAAAAAAAGACAAATCTGACTTCATGAAAAGTCCCCGCCTGCGTGAGGGAAAATACATTGCAAAGTACACTGTGTGCCTTCTAAATCCTAATTAGGAGTAGAAAGAATATCGATATTTTTATTTTTAAAGCTATGATTTAATTTAAATATGGTTTTGGGATGTGGTAAGGAAATCTGACTTGGTCCTCAAAAATTAGGAGTTAGCAGATGTGGATCATCAGGAAGGTTTGGGTTCATCTCCACCCTGAAGTAAGTTTCCGAAGAGACAAAGGGTCCTATTAAGACTTTTGGCTCTTCTGAACCCCAATCCCAGTGGTTACCATTGATATTTCCTCTTGGCTCACCGCCAAAATCTAAATACTATCTTGGCCATTCACATCTGAAAAAACAGAACAACAAAGTCCTTAGAAACAGCCTTTAGATATTTCTTTTGAGAAGAGCACTAGAATAGAGCTTCTAAATCTTCTAATTGTCATTGCTGACGTTGTCTGTTGTCTGTTGTAAAAATACAATAGTGAATAGGGAAGAACAGGAAGATTCCAAATTGTCAAACATCAGAAAGATACTACAAATCATCTCTCTTAAAAAATATGGCTGTCAGAGCCCGTGATCTTGATTGCGAAGACATCTGTGACTAAATAATGCTGGTTATGGAAATTGCTGAAAAGTTATAAATAAAATGTTAAATAATACAGAACAAGTAATTCCCCAGGTGTTGTTTCTATTCTCAAGTAAGAATTGACATGAACCAAGTGACAGCATACAGCTTTCCTGTGGGTGTAAATCTCCAGAGATATTGTTCACTCACATTTGCTATGTCCTTTTACTCTTTCAATCTCAATAACATTATCATTTCTTGCTTTGTTATTTCTTCACTCCAATCCACATCAGTAGCCTGTTCTTATAAAATATTCAGCATCTGTTGGGCGTTTGTTTGCGATATTAGGTTGCCTGATGTTATATAGGAAGAGGGAGGGTAGTAATGCTTAAATATGGGGAAATAATGTTTCTTTCAATCTTTCACATTTGCGAAGGGGTTCCATCACATCCTTTGACTCTGAACTTACTCTGAACTTTCTGTTCCAGAAAGTCTAGTTTGATGGACTCAAGCCTGCTGCAAAATTTAATATAACTGAAACTTGATAAGCAGGTCCAGTCCAGTCAAGTGCACCTACAAAATGATCTACCATATCTATAATTCCTGGTGAACTTGCATCTATTTATATATTTAAACAGGCTTCAAAGGAAGGAAGTCAGATCATCTATACACACTATGAAGAAGCAGAATCTTTTTTTCCCCAGTAAAATAATAGTGATCAAATGCTGTTCCATTCTCAATTAATCCCACTTAATACCAAAAGAATATATATACAGTGTGAAAGATTAAGAATGTTGAGAATTGTATGAACACAGAACTCTGAATTTAATTTGATTTTTTTCAAGCCGAATTTGAGATAACATTGTTAAAATTTCCAGGGCACTTTAGATTTCAGAGCTAGGTGTTCAAATGTGAGATTTGTAGTTGAAACCTGGCTGACTAGCTTCCCACAATACATCCTACACATCCTTGGAGCTATCGGAAAGTTCATTGTGATCCACTGGAGTCCATTCTGGAGTATTTATACTTACACCTCACTTGACTGCCAATGACTGGGTAAGAGTGTATCTTTTCTAAATTAGGAAAACCTACAGGAATCCAGGTCAAGTGTTGACTCAAGGCCCTTTGCACATGCTGTTCCCTCTGCTTGGAATGCTGTTTCCTTCCCATCCATTCCACTTCAACTTCCAATCTAATGTCAATGCGCCCTTAGGGTCTTAGCTTCCCTGACACCTCAGAAGAGGTGGAGTGCCCCAATACAGGCTCCCATGGTGCTTTCTATCTCCACTTTGTGGCACTATCCTCTTTTTTTCTTTAGATTGATGTCTGCTACCCCAATAAAAATAAAGAAGCTGTAGAAGAACAGAATCATAGATGTTTTATTCACCACTGGCTAGCCATGTTCAAGGTAGTTATTCAATAAGGATATGGATGTGTAAATCAACAATTGTGAGTGAAAATAACAGCTACCATTTATGTGTTTGTTTACTACATGGCAGGCTCTATGCTGAATGTTTTACATGTGAAAATGAATGAATGAATGGCCATCAAAATGAGCGCTAAGAACATTAAGATCATCTAAACAAATAGTAGATCTCATTTTAAACAAGTTACGGATGAAGCCTTTTTGGGGAAAGTTTCAAAGCATTACATGATCACCTAACTTGCAAACCAGGGGGAAACTCAAGCATTATGAGTGAACTTCTAAGAGCAAAGCTTGGAAAAGATGATCCAGGATAAAACAATAAGGTGCTAAAGGTAAGCCAGGGAAAAGAGGAGATAGGAAGCCCAGGGTAAACGTACATTTTACTCAGATTCTCAAAGACATGTGTGACCCCAAAAGGATTAAAAACAAATGCTGTGTACACTATTTTGTGAACTGCATTTTTCACTCAGTACATCTTGATCATCTTACTATGTCATTAAATGCTCTTCTGTAACATCTTTTCCAGCAGCTACAAAAATTCTATTGTTTGCATGTGCCCTTATTTATTTAAATATTTCCCTAAGGTTGGGCAACCTAAATGTTATGTTACTTCCAATTTTTTGCTATTATCAACTCGTAGCTAAATCTTCATATGTGTTCTTAATTATTTGCTTAAAATAAATTTAACATGCTGAAAGGACCAAACTATAGGGAGGAACATTTCCAATTGCATTTGAGAAAAACACGGATTCACGCATGTTTTACCCAGGCCTGCGATCATATCCTGCCTTTAATTCACCGAGCACAAAGCTAATAACTACAAAAATTTAACAACATTTAACAGCATTTTTATTTACTTGGCTGGAGTTGTTTTACCATTTCTTTATCTTGCCTCAATCAAAGCATAAAAATGTCGGCAATATTAAATTGAAAGAAATTGTAAAGGGGCAGGATCTTGGTCCTACGGTGCACTCCTGACAGCGAATGTTTAAAATACTCATCATGGTATTTTTTCTAATTCTGGGGAGTTTTAAAATGTATGCAAGTGAGTGATAATCTTATAAAGCAAACATGGACTTCTGCTATGTTTCCAAGAAAAATCTCTAGTTTTCTAGATTAGTAAGAATTTTTAAAGGTCATAACTGAATACTGTTGATTTCTTACCTCCTAAAAGGTAAACCAGGCCATTTGATGGCTTGTCTGGTCCAATGAGAAAAGAGCTTCTAAAACTAGTATGAAGCCAGACCTACTGTGACATAATAGAATCACTGAGTCTATAAATAATAGGACTCAGGATCTATGGGAAAATCAGCTTGGCTGACATTCCTAGGGGAGTGAAAGCTCCCCCAAAGTTAATGCTAGAAACAAAAGGTGAAGAGCCACAATGTCTCCATCTGAAGGAGATGTTATTATACAGGATGCTTTTCAGCAGTGGCCATTCTTAAAGTGCAACTGCATCTGAGATAATGAAATGCTATAGGATACAGTAAAAAAAAAAAATGTACAGCTAATGAACCTTATTGAACTACTTCATCTAGGACTGCTATTTGTGATGCCGGGCCTTCTGTCATGTCAGTCACTACCTTAAACAGCTTTTATTTTAAAAGTGATCCTAATCTCATAAAACACTAATAGATCCCCAATCTGTCATACCCTCCCCGCTGGCTCTAATCTTTCAAACCTACATGTTGTCAGATGAATAAATTTAATGGATAAGACGAAGCCCTTAAGATGTATTTGGATCCCTTATTATAGAGATCTGGTAATTAATGGATCTTAGAAGAAAAAGCCCAATAGACAAGAACTTGTCTCAAAAGTTTTATCCCATTTTTGTATTTCTAATAAAATTTGGTTCCCAGAAATGATACCAGAAGAAGTAGAGAAGTGCCTTTAACGGTACTCGTGGTTTGTTTTGGGGTTTTTTTCTTTTCTTTTCTTTTCTTTTCTTTCTTTATTTATTTTTTTTGCAAGTTCAGGTGTTTAACTGCTGTCTTTTTTCCAGAATGGTAGTTTTCCTCCCTTTAGTCCACTGCTTCAAGTCATTGGATTTCATGTTTTGAACAACACCTAGCACAAGCCAAATGCTAGCCAAGTGCTTTATGAAATGGACACTGCTCAAACTTGAGGAACGAAGCATTAAGACCCACACTGCCCTTTTCCCAGAGAGCTAGTGAATCCTCCACCGATTCTTTTCAGCAGTTTCGCTCCCGGCCCACAGGGCTGCTCATTCTTCTTGGCACACACTATTTATGCACCTTCGACCGGGGTACAGAGTCTTTGAAGATCTTCTCCTCGTACCCCTAAGATAATTAAGCATCTGAAACATTTGCTACATTAATTAATGCCATCTAAATAGTAGAGAGTAAATCATCCAAGGCTTCCAGCCAAATGAAGACTCTTCCCTCTGGTAGGTCACCAAAAAGAATAGAAGAAAATGCACACACCTATCATGTAAAAATGTAAATGTAAAAATACCCATCAGCTCCAGAACTGCTCACAACAGAATCTCAGAAAGCTGCCTTGCTACTAAAAAGTCCCAAAGGAAAAACATAAGAAAACAGGTTCAGTAGAATAGGGTAAAGTTTCAACCTTTGGGGAGCTGGCTCCAGACAGGTTAAACTTGCTTGTGGATTTGTTCACAGCATGCTGTTATCTCATGGGTTGGCACAGAAGCCAAGGAAGATCTGACCCGGGAATCTCAGGAATGCTGTATAATCAGGCTCATGGATGCACTTGGCAGAGAGGCCCAAACACATGAGAGTTCTATGGTCACTGTTAGGATTTCACTGTGGGAAGACCCAACGTTAAGTCAGGTGCCATGTTTGAAAACAAAAATAAAAAGTATGCTCCTCTGAGCTAAGAGTGTAGACTGTATGGACCATGCCACACTCCAGCCTAGAGAAACATGACCAGTTTAGTAGAGCAAGAAGGGGTCATTTTCCAAACTGGTTGAATTCTAATAGAATTTCCAGAAGGACAGGAAGGAACTATGCTATGTTTCTCTGCAAACAAAGTAGCGTAGGCCAGGGTGATAAAGCACTCAGGAGTGAGTCTTGGCACACAGAGAAATTAAAGAAACTCATAGGTGGAGAAAAAGGCATTCTTAGAGGTGGGGTGGAATCTCACAGATGTACAAAATGAAGGAAATGTTAGAATAGTACATCCACAGGTCAGGAACACCATGCCTCCACCTGCTCTGCACACTGCAGGCACTCAATAAATGTTTATTGACCTGAGTTAATATGCTTCATATTTCTAAAGTGTAGTCCAGGGCCCTCAGGGAAGAAGATCATTAGCTAGTCCACGCAAGCCCTCAGGGAAGAAGGTCATTCTTAATGTACCTCCATTTTACACTTAGAGAACCAGAGACATGAAATGGTTAAGTGACATCTTCAGGTCACCCTATGAGTTAGAGGCAGAGCCAAGACAAGAGCTCAGATGCACAAACACCCACCAGCCACCATTGAACTGGCCAGCCACTGACAAGGGCAGTTGCTGAGGAGGCAGGCACGCCAAGATAAATGGAATCTGAAGTCTAGACTCAGAGACGTTTCAGTTCCCTCAACAGATGAAGAAACTTGAAATTGAGTTAATAAACTCTCCCAAGGGCTGGCTCAGGAAATTGGAGCTTCCAAGTTCAAGTGAGAATTTATGGAGGAAGAACTTTAAGACGGCACGAGGAAGACTAACTGAGAAGTGGCAAGTCTCACAGAAAGGGCATGAGCTCTGGAGACAGACAGTCCTGGCTTTGAATCCAACTCTGTCACCCATCAACTGTAACCTGAAGCAATTTTCCAACCTCTCTGAGACTCAATTTCCTCATCTATAAAAGAAAAATTGTAATGACCATCTTGCAGAGTTGATGTGGAAACTGAAGATGTTATATAAGCCCCTAACATGAAAACTAGTCCTTAATAGGCATTCAGACAAACCAACAAACAAAATGCTAGTTACAGCAGTTTCCACTAAGAACAGCACAGCATCACATATTTAGAAGACGTGTGAAGGTTTCCACCAACCTGGTGAAAGGAAATCTAAAATAATTAACAAACACATGGACAGGGCATTCAATCTGCAGATCACAAGGATAATTTTTTCAGTATGAGAAAAATGCTGTCCAGCAGCTCAGGAGTAGAAGTCACCCTGGAGTGGTGCCCTTGACACAGGGCAGGCTGCCTTCATTGTTTGCTCTCTCTCAATTATGGCTTTTAGTATATGATGTTCAACAAATACACCACATTCTGCATGGTGGTATATCCATATACCATATAGACTTCACTTTTACTACAGACTTCCAAGATGGAGGGCAGAGGTAAATATGCACTTAAAATTGCCCAGAGACTTAAGAAAGACTTAAATTACTTAATGCTGCATCCAATGGCAGGATTTGTGACAGAAGTGGCTACTGAAAATGCATTTGGGTCTTCTCACCTTCCAACCAAAAACTCCATTGAACCAGCATGGTGAACTGCATTTGGAATTTTATTTGACAATACAATGGTTGATACTGTCTATATTTCCATATCAAAGGGAAACCATACCTTTTTCATATGGAACTGGTTTATAAGGAAATTGCACTTCTGAGGGAGAGATATTTCAGAGATCTGGACCTGGGAGCCTCTGAGACTGTAGATGTTAAATAGTACAGGTGTTGAAAGAACCTCAGTGGTCTGCTGATAGCCTTGAAATACATACCAATTACACCTCTTTTGACCCATGATGGCAGTCCAGGTGCCATTTAAAGACCTGTGGCAGTATGGTGACCATTTAGAATAATTTAAGAATCACCTCCAAAAAGCAATCACAAGAAGAAACAAAACAAAACAAAACAGAAGATAGTGAAGACAACTGATTCCTATAGCAAGTTAAAAATCCTTGCCACATTCTCACTCCTTTAGGTTGATATAAGTCAGAAGACTTCGGATTGAGGACAGCCATGAATCTAAAAGCCAGGGTCGGCTTTTAAATTAAATTTACCAATTTACAGCTTCCTTTAACGTGATCAAAGCTAAACTTTTGCAGGGAAGTTTTCTCGATAATTAAGGCAAGCAATGTCCTTCAAAGACATTTTCATGTCTATGCAATAGCTTCGATTACACACTACTCTGTTTTCTTCAAAATTAAATTTCACATTTGTAAATTTTGATCAACAAACTAGTCCAGATTTTGTGCTCAATCCTGAATGGCGTAGGGGGACATTGTGAAGTCAGGGAGATTTGTAAGAGCTCTGCTTTCTCTGCCTTTCCCTAAATGTTGGGGTTTCACCAAGTTCTATCTTTCCATCTTCCACCCTCTTCTTACCTTACTTTACAGACTATCCCTGAGTGATCTTGGCCACTTCTTCCTACGTGCTGATGACTCCCAATTCTCTACCTACCCCTAGCTCAGGCCTCTCTCTTGAGCTTCAGACTCATATCCAAATGCCTCCTGAATATCTCTGCCTGGAAAGCCCATGCACATTATGGAGCTCTTCTTCTCTACCAAGTGTACTCCTCATCCTCCTTTCTCATTTTCCTTACTAGTACCAAAATCCATTCAATCACTCAGGCCAGAAACCTGAGCATAGTGCTATATAAGGGCATGGAGGCGTCCCAAGTGGCATAATGTAATTATAGAGAGACCAAATGAGAAAAAGCATGGCATATGTATTATTAGTCAGGATAAGATAGGCTCTCCTGAGATAATAAATAAACCCCAAAATCTCAGTGGATTTTTTTTCCCATTAAAAAAAGAGTCTGATGCCAGTTGGTCAACTCTCCTGCAACAGAAACTCAGGATCTAGTCTGCTTCCACCTTGTTTTAGACTTCTGCACTTCCTGGCTTATTGACAAGAAAGAATGAGCATGAAGAACTCAGACCCTTCTTAGCTTCCTTGAGCCAAAAATATCATATCCCTTCTGCTCACTTTTCTGTTGTCAAGAATTTGGTCATTGTCCCAACCTAACTGCAAGAAAAACTGGAAAATATCTTCTCATCTGCCCAGGAAGATGAAATGAGGTAGTGAACACAGAGCATTGTCTCCACCACAACATGTTTAGGAAACTGTAAGAATACTGGCACACCTTGGGGCAGGCCTCGTGGCCCAGTGGTTAAGTTCATGTGCTCTGCTTCGGTGGCCCAGGGTTTCGCTGGTTCAGATCCTGGGCATGGACATGTCACCGCTCTTCAGGACGTGCTGAGGCGGCATCCCACATGCCACACAACTGGAAGGACCCACAACTAAAAATATACAACTATGTACCGGGGGGCTTTGTGGAGAAAAAGGAAAAAAAATCTTAAAAAAAAGAATACTGGCACACCTAGAAATCAGTGGGGATGGTGGGGAGTAATATGTGTCGTGGGGAAAGGATGGGTAGATGGTGCCAGGAAAGTAGGTAAAACCAAAGCCAATGTAACTACCTAAAAGGACCTGGTCGTGTCAAGAGCCTGAGTGTCATGCTGAAGATAATGGGATTTTAAAGATGGGAATAGTGCAAAGACAGGGAGATGTGGTCAGTGGAGAATCCTAGAGCTCAAACTTCTCAACCTAAGGCCTCCCAAGTACAGGGCCAGCTCCTGCTCACAGGGCCAGCCTGAGATTCCCAGTGCGTTAAGAACCAGTGGAATACAGACTAGGGTCTGGGACTCAGCCCGAAAACCAAAAAAAATCTCGTTGTGGTTCTGTGATCAGTATGTCTGGACATTGTGGGATCCTTCCTCAAATGGCATGGTTCCCATGTTTCCCCGCTGGCACTCCCTTCTCAGCTACATCCCAGCTCCCGCCCGCTGCGGGCTCACCTCCCTGTTCTCTCTGGATTAAGCCTGACTTTCTTCTGGATTTTGGTGGATGTGGTTTCTTGCCCACTTTGCTTCTGATGGGGCTCCAGCTTCAGCAGTACGTACCCCAGCTGACTTCCACATTGTTTTACACTCCGCTGTCTTCTGCCAGTCTTGCCCAGTCAAAAAGTAAAATAACAACAATAACTAACATTGTTGTCATTAGTGCCATTGAGTGGATTTCGACTTCTTGCGACCCTGTGTACAGCAGAGTGGATCCCTGCCGGGTCTTTTAGCACCATCCTCTCTCCTCCAGCGCTCTATCAGACAATGCTCTGCTGCTATTCATAGGGTTTTCATGGACAATTTATTTCAGAAGTGAGTGGCCATGTCTTCTTCTTAGTCTGTCTCAGTCTAGAAGCTTGACTGAAACCTGTCCACCATGACTGACCCTGCGGTGTTTGAAATACTAGCGGCATAGCTTTCAGCATCACAGTAACACACAGCCACCACTCAAGGAGGAAGTATGACAACTGACAGATGGGTGGTGTGGTTCCCTGACCCAGAAACAAACCCAGCCCGCAGTGGTGAGAGCCTCGAATCTTTACCACTAGACCACCAAACTAACATTTACTGTGTAATATATGTCTAGCACTGTTCAAGCATTTTATATATATATATGATCATATATATATATGTATAATACATGTGACCACCATATATTAATATATATTATATGTGGTTAATATTATATATAATATACATCTATAGATAGATCATTTCATTGTCAGACTAATGCCATGAAGTAGGTGATTTCATTACCTCCATCATGCAGATGAAGAAACTAAAGCAAGAGGTTAACTTGCCACATTCACACAGATTGCAAGTGGTCAAACCAGAATTTCAATTCAGGATTTCTGGCATTTAACCGCTATGCTATACTACTAAACAAAGGATGATGGAGAGGAGGGAAGAGAGAAAGATGGCTCGATGAGCTTAAAAAAAAAATGTGAGGAGCAGTTGTGATTAGCCCCGAGAAGGCAGAAGAAAGAGTTTCCATTGGAGAGAATTGCAAGGAGGAGGTGCCACCAGAGGATAAAAAGCCTCCAATTATTCACACAAGGCGTATTTGTTTTCTTAAAAGGGGACAAGCTCCTGGAGAGCATAACCCCTGAATTTTTATCAATGGAATTTCACATGTCCCGGCAGGTGGGCGGCGGGGAGATTTGAGCCCCTCGAATTACAGCTCCTAGGCCCTGCCTCAGAAAAGTTCCCTCGTCTCGGCAAAGCCCCTCCCACACAAGGACAATGTGCGGTCTCGAGCCCACTCGAGGCTGGACGACTCGGCAGCCGAGCACACAAAATGAGAACTGTTTCCCCTGCGTGCAGCTGGCTCGCCCTTTCAACTGGTCCCAGCTGCGCGGAGCCGCGCACGCAGCGGGGCCACGCCCCCAGATGAATATTCATGACCGCCTTGTGCTCAGACCCCCGATGTCAAGGCCTCTAAAGGGATTAGGAGGACCGTAGAGGTTTACTGATAGGGAGTTAGAAGGAAAGAGGGAGCCGGGCTTTGTCAAGGCTTGCTTTTGAGGACTACAAAGAGGAGGGAGCACATGGAAATTGAAGTCCGTGGTTGCTAATCTAGACGAGGTCAGATTTATAAAGGGAACTCGCTTCTCCTTGTAGTTTATCAACCCTTTCAACATCCTTCCACGCCAACAACGTGCAATTACTGGTGTTTCACAGACAGGCTCTCTTTCTAGCAGTCGGGAGCGTGGAAACAACCGAGAGTAAGTTTTTGCTGGGTATTAAGTGCTTCATAACTTTTATCCAGGTAAATCTCTGCGTTAACAACATATCCCGCTCACACAGGGTCCAGTGCAGGTATGTGAGTTTGCGCGCTCTTATGATATAATCTATGACTTTTGTCTGGGCGTCAGTCTATGTCATAGGCCAGAAAATTTTAAATAAACTTTGACATACATAAACTCTTAGCTCTAGTTGGGACATAATCATAAACCGTACCTATTAATACTCATATCTGGCAATATATTATGTTTATTAATGGAGAAATTTCCCAGCACAGATCATCTGAAGGAGTAGATAGTACCCAAATACATTTCATTGACTTATAATACAAGGTGCGCTTTTGGGGAAGTACATTCACTGTCTTTTATTGTCGTTGTTAGGGCCATAAGAGTTTACTTTAGAATTCACCTAACAGAAATTACTGGAAACCTTATTGAGTGCATCTATTCCATTAATCCCCCCATTAAGAGAGAGGCTCTGTTTCGTACCTACAAATTGGAAGTGGAAGAAATAACGTTATTGGGAGGAAGTCAAAGAATAAGAGGAGAGAATATAGTGTGAAAGCACTTAGCTACTTTAAATGAAAGCAGACTCCTCCCCCATCCCACTTCCGTCCCAGAGAACTGAACACGTGGGCAGATGTAAGGGTGAACGCTGTGAGCACCCATGAGAACTTATGGGAAGTAGGACAGGGACTAGACAAAGGGCACAAACAAATGTGCCTGTAATTGTGGATTCTGGAAATTCTAGACTGATAAACTTGCCATTAATTCCCAGCAAAGTTCTAGATTGTATATTTAAGCAGACAGCTAATAAGCACTTAAAAAAGATGACCACTAGGAACCAATGAGAGTTCCCCGGGGACCGTTCAGGCCAAAGTTGATTTCTTCTTGATTTGTTTGTTTGTTTATTTATTTATTTAATTTATTTATGGTGAGGAAGATTGCCCTGAGCTAACATGTGTTACCAATCTTCCTTTTTGCTTGAGGAAGGTTGTTGCTGAGCTAACATCTGTGCCAGTCTTCCTCCATTTTGTATGTGGCACACAGCCACAGTCCACACACGGCATCTGAACCTGCAAACGCTGGACTGCCAAAGCAGAGCACACGGACTTAACCACTATACCACAGGGCCAGCCCTTATTTATTTTTTTAATGAAATGCTTGACTATCACATCAGAATGCCAAAATCAAAGAACATCTTGGCAACAGGACAGCCTATTTATCTCTCCCCTCTGCCTTTTTTTTTTCTGTGATGGATTCAGGATTCAAAATTATCAAATTGAGCATTCAGCAGTCAAAAGAGAAAGTCTCTAGAGCCAGAAAGAACTGAGTTTGGTTTTAGGCTCTGCAACGTACTAACCTTGTGACATTGGCATCTCTGAGTTTCAGTTTTCACAATTGCAAAATGGGAATAGAATATCTACCTTATAGATACAAAAGAAAATACAAATAAAGTATGCAGCACAGGTACTCAAGAAAGGGCAGTTATTAAGATACAGTTTAAGAGGTAAAAATTCAAATACAAGCTCAAGAAAGGGAAGAACTAAACTGAGTAATTCATGTAAAGAAGAATTTTTTTTATGTACTGAAAGTTCAGTGTGAAATAATCAGGTAACATGTTTCAGGTGCAAACTGAAGCTTCTTAATCTAAGTATGTGTAAGCCAGTAAGAAGGAGTTCCAGTTAATTCCAGTTGGTCAGATCCTATCTAAAATTCTCTGTCCTTGAAAGGTAGCAAGGAAAAATTAAATAGCATCCAGGAAGATGGGAGACAATATCTGAAAAATAGTTGGAGAAATGGTAGTGTTTAAGAACTATAATGTAGAATAGGGGATAAACTTGGTCTGTACAGCTCCAACAGTGGAATTGGGACAAATGATGAGAAGTTGCACCGAGATAGATTTTGGACTCAACATGTAAGCTGTTCAGCAATGCAGTGAGCATTCTTGAAAAAAGCAAGCTCACCATTACTGTAAGTATTCCTGCAGTCAGTAGAGGCCAGCTATCAAAGATAGTCTAGAAGAAATTATTGCACTGGAGAAGAGAGTGGTCTGGTCTTAGATTAGAGTTTGTAATACACCATATATATGCCACCACCCCCAGCCGTGGCAGGCATGACTAATCAATGGTAGCTCTTTTTCCTGCTGAGTTAAACTCAGCCTTGAAATCTTTCTCAGTGCAGTGCTCCAAGACATCACCACTAATTCATCTAAGTTGATAGCCCACCCAACCCAGATGATCCCTTAGAGTCTGTAAGATCCAATAACTTAGAAGTTTCCCCTATAGCATAACTATAAAATACGTCTGTAAGTTAACTAGAAGGGGAGCCACAGTTAAGTGCAAAAATATTTCCAGATATCTGTGTGTATTTGTGTTTGTATATGTACGTTTGGGTGTACATATATATGGGATAGTACATAGATGGTTTGGTTCTACCCAAAAACAAGAATCACATGAAGGAAATAACTCGTTATCCACAAGAGCACTTAACTAGTGAATCCCTATTGGGACATGCCACTAGGTAATGACATTGCTTTATGAATACCCACCCATTTCTTCTACACAAAATTCACATCTTTTCTTATCCTATCTTGCCCCTTATAAAATTTCAAACTCAATTTGTGAGTTGTCACTTTTGGGACATCACGAGCAAGGTAGTAAAAAAGAGAGAATTTGAGGGTTTGGCAGAGATAGGGCTGGGGTACTTAAGAAACCCTCAAGAAAAGGGGGGACTTTGTTATTAGGCAGAAGTAGCTAAAAAGAAGTCAATAATAAACTAAATTACAATATCCAGGGATATAGCAAACTTGGAGTCCAAGCTAATGAATGGACAGCAGGAGCCTGGTGGGAGAGGTAGTAATTGAAGACAGGTGGGTGGTAGCTCATATTTTGGCTCCCCAGACAGCAATTAAGAGGGACAAAGAACCCAGTCTAACTCCCAAGGACAAAGGTGCAAAGACAATTTGTTGGAGAAAAGATAATCTTTGCAATAAATAGTGCTGGAGTAATTGGATATCTTATGCAAGAAATAAAATACCTTGATCCCTATCTCTCACCATACACAAAAATTAACTCAAAATGAATCATAAACCTAAATAGAAAGCTTAAAACTACAAAACTTCTTCAAGTTTTCTTTTTTAAAAAGATTAAGCTATTTATATTTTAAAAGTGAGGCAGTTTAAAGAAACATATAAGTAAATAACAGCATATATAGTTACACAAAATCGACATATATAGCTGCGCAAAAATCGCTGCGGTGGTGCTCCACCCCTGCCCTTTGCCACGCTGCCTCCAAGGACTAGGGAGAGTGTCATAGCCCCATCCAGGCAGGATGGGGTTTAATATAGAACTCTAGTCTCAGGAGGAAATTCAGTATGCAAACCAGGAAACTCTACAGGAACCCCATCCAGTGTGGACGTGGGAAATTCCATTAGAAGATGGTGAGATGAAGCTGCTATCTGCAGCCCTGCACTTCCAACTCCCAGCATCTCAAGTTTAGGAGACAGGAAATTCTAGATGCCACTAGTCAACACCCGTGTGGCTGCTTTTCAGCAGCCTGGCCTGACAGTGGTCTTAGCTGGGCAGGCCAGAGCCTGAAAAGTAAACGCTCAGGACCTGCAGCTAAGGGAGCTGAGTAAGGTCGGAGGAAAGTGCGTGCTGCTCATCTCATATCAAATTCTTGGGCATTGTGACACCAGTTACAACATCTCCTTTTATCAGGATCGAACTCCAATATGTCAAGAATTATAAAACAGGTATGTAACAAATATTATAAGGGACCCCCCTCCGCCAATTAATTGTCTAAGAAAGTAATATAGATTCCTTCCTTCTTTACCCATAAAAGTCTTATAAAGGCAATACATTGTAAAGCTTAGAAGCATTAGCTATGGTGTCAAGTTGCCCAGCTCTGTGTCCTATAAGCTGTGTAAGCTTGGCATAAACTCTCTAATCCTAAATTTCCTCATCTGTAAAATGGTGATGACCAAAAAAAACCTCCCCAGAGATTAGATGATAATGCACGTGAAGGAGTTCATTTCTTGGTGCATTCAGCACATAGTAAACGCTCAGAGTTACCCAGCTGAGAGGGAACTTAAAGATCATCTAAAGCCTCTTATCTGCTGCACTAGTAGAGCAAGGCCCAGAGACGCCGTGACCTACTCGACAGCCCACAGCTAAATTAGAGGCAGACTTGCCTTTCAAAAATTGAAGTGCTGTCGTTTTTCCTCTCAGTTTCCTTTCCTCTCTTGGTGGTTGGGATTATTTTGCTGGTACCTCCTCTCCTTATGCCAGGCTTATAACAACTTGCACCATATTTTACTCTCGTTTGCCATGGCTTCACCATGACCCTACATTCTTTTAGCACTCCTACATTGTGAAAGCTGAACACCATCTGTCATCTGATCAGTCAGCAACAGTCCCTCAAGAGCTTAGTAAATGCCTTTTCTATGAAGCATCCTTCCCTTTTAAGCATAGTGCAATGTTATAATTTAACTTTCAAGATCAAGATCCACTCAGGAGAGAAGGGATGATAAGACAAGTCCATACGTAAACGTTCTCCCCCTGGGCAGCATGACTATAAATATACCAGGATGCACCCTTCTTGAGCTAACATATTACCTAATGATCTTCTACTTCCAGGCTTTTAAGGGTCCTCCTCTCAGAAAGAAAAGATGGTGCGTTGGTTTCTACATCATCTCTTCATATAATGAGCATAAGCTATTATTCCAAAAAGATCATCTAGTTACACGAACTAATCCAGGTGGAAATCTCCTTTGCCCTCCTATTTTCTCAAAGTCTGTAGGGTAGAGTCATAAACTACAGTGGGTTTTATTAATAACAGCTCACCAGGCGTATAAGCTCTTTGGAAATTAGGTCACATCTTAGGGCTTTCTGCCAGATTCACACACAGGAATAGTAACATCATTGCCAGAAGTATCTTTGAACACAAAGAACAATGACAAATAATGTCGTTCTGTTGAGAAATGCTGAACGGCTGGATTCCTTATAGGGTCTCTTGGAGTAAAAGTTTCCTGACAAAAATAAAGAGGTTGAAGGGAATGCTTTCAATATCTGCCTTTCCAAAATAGATTATTTCTTTGTCCATTTTCTTATTATAACTTATATTCCCTGTGCCTAAAATGCCTGGCATGGGGTAGGGGATTAAAATGTACATATTAGAGGAGTGAACGATCTATTATCTTTCCCTTCTGCTAGTATCCCATCCCCATATTGCCTGAGAGAAACACATAAATAAGGACGAGCTTTACCAGTGAAGGGTTCAGACTCCCTTTGGGTTATGTTCCTGAGGTTTGTGGGACGTTTGGTCAGGGCTTCCTGTTATCAAGTGGCCTTTGAGTGCTCAGCACACCACCTTTGTCACACCACCTGTCCTTCCTATCTTGGAGAGGGATGAGTTTTAAAGTCCTGCTCTAGGTAACACCTGGGAGCATGTTAGAACTGCAGAATCTCCGGCCTCACCCTGAAATCAGAATCTGCATTTTATTGGGGTCCCTGGGAGACTCCTGCACACATTCAAGTTTGAAAAGCCTTAGTACAAAGCCTGCTTGAACGATGGATCTCCAAATGCCAACTGTCTGCTGGTCTCTGGAGATGCATGGCCTCAGATTGCATTTTGAGTAGACAATTGTTTCCAGAAAGGAAAAAAGACAAGGAGCCCACCAGACTTCCTGTGCTCGCGAATTGACAGCAATCATTAGATACAAGGCAGGGGACAGAGCATCTGCTTCAGGGGACCGAGGCTCACAGTCAGCACAGGCAGGCGAGCAACATTCACTTCTGTCCATCTCAGCAAGACTTTGAAAATATCCAGGGCCTCTTGTTATTTTTCTTCTGTGTGTTTCCTAAAAACTGTTGCCAAAGCATTTCAAAACTTAAAATTACAACTGATTGCTTAGTTGTCTATTAAAAGAATAAAGCTCCTTGGAGGGCAAAAATTCCCATTCCAGAAGAAATCAATAGGAAACTTTAATCTGTCAGTGATAAATTATTGTATGTATTGATTCCCATAGCTTTTAGGGCTCTTAGCAGCAACAGGGGAAAGGCTAATCTTTCTGGAATGTGTGTGCACTTGGAGCATAGCCCCAGGGAGCAGGAAGCTTGCCCGTTAGTCAAGAGTGTGTTATAAACAAATTATAGGCAAAAATTCCTTTAACATGATAGAATTCTCCATTTTGGCTACTCTTTAGCATTTATAAGGCAGACAATACCAGGGATGGAACAAATGTTTAAGAGCCATCTGCTTTGCATGCAGAATTGACAAACCAATTCACATGCAGCGTGCTACTTTAATCTTTCTTTTAAAATCTTGCCAGCCGCGTTGTTCAATGAAAGCGTCTCCTTCAGTGCGAACTCAAAAAACGTGCCATGCCACTATTCTGCTGGTTGTGTGTTGAGACGGACACATAACTGATAATGGATGAGAGAAAATACTGGAAGCATCTATGACATATATCCTTTGTAGATCGAATTTCCCCTCCATGTATTTGTTCATGGAGTTCCCACTGCCCACATGCTTTCCCATTTTCACCGGTTAAAATCCTGCATATTCTTCGTAGGGCTCCTCTATGTAACTTCTCAGAGCTCACAAATTAGAGTTCTCCTTGCTTCCTCTGTGTTCTCACAGCACACTCTGTGATCTTCTAGTACACCACGGAACTCTTTCTACCTTACATTATAGTTATTTGACATGCTTTATCTCAACTACTACACTGCATGCTTCTTTAGAATCTTATTAATCTTTGTGGCTTTCTGTCTAGCACAGTGCTTGGCACATTGTGTGTAGTCCCTCAGTAGTTATGGATTTGAACAAGTGGGGGTTTATTGAGTTCTCATTATCCAGTATCCCATAGCCCAGTGACAACAGAGCAATCGATATGGAAACGCAAATATTAGAGGAAAAGCAGTGGGACTCCATTAAGGTCTTAATTCTCTTCATCAACAAGTCAACAAATATTTAACTAGCACCTATTTTGTACTTGGAAAGAGGAAATTATAAAACAGGAGGAGGAGGTTACAATCAGGTTATGAAGATGAAATTCTCAGGGCAAGTACAAGGCAAAAGTATGAAGCAGGCAAAGTTTTACCTATCATCTTTTCTATACCATTCGTCCCTTCCCTCTGATTTTCTGCTGTCTTCAGTTTCTTGTCTCCTTTGCTATGTCCCTGCAATGCATCTAGTGTGTGGCTCTTTTCACTCTATATTGTAATTAAGTCAGGAAATTAAGTTTGAGCCTAGGCCATAGTTGGGCTTCAAGTACATCTCTTTCCCAGCAGTGACCCAAGGACCAGGCTTGAGTCCTTAGAGAAAAGAGCTGAGAGAGAATTTGAGAAAGACTGTGATCACCAAGGACTTTGGAAGGACTTTGGAAAAGAAGGACCTCTGCATCAGGACCCAGAAAACAAAATGTACCACCCAGTGAGGGGAGGAGCATTCTCCCCACTTCTGCAGGGGAGACAGGTAGGTTCCAGTGAAAGGTGGACTGAAGGATTAAGTGTGTTTGGATATTCATTCATTCAATGATCGCATATGTATTGAGCTGCTAGTAAGTGTCTGGCACTGTTCTAGGCCTAAAGAATGCAACACTGAAGAAAAGGGAGAAAGCTCCTGCCCTCTTGGAGCTTATTGCTGCTGTGTGATGACCAGGAGGAGCCATCTGCAGAAATTTATGTTCTTTTAAAATCTACCCCCAAAAATGGGGCGGAGTGGAGAATGGGGTAGGTGGGGGGACAGGCTGAGCTTGAAAAGGAAGTGTGGTCTCAGTTGCTCTCCTCACCGTTTTCCTCCTGTCTTTTAGCTCTCCATTTACTTCCAGGGTTAAACTAGCCACTTCCTTTTGGGATCAGATCTGTCTGGAAAACAATAAGAATTCTCTACTCTGAGCTGTTCTAGAGACACTGGCTGCCAGTCAGTCTGCCCTGTTAAATTGTTTTCTAGGATTTTTTTTGAAAACAATGGGAAAAGCTTTAAACTAGTATAACAAGTAGTATTGTTTTCCTCCACCATTAAATAAAAGTTTTGAAAGTCAAAAAACAAAAAAAAACCCAGACACCTGGCATCCTTGAGGCTTAAAAGCAGAAGCTCACAATAGAAAACTGAAATGGAAAAACATAAGCAGTCAGTGTGGGAGCCCATGTGAAAATCCTGGCAGGAGGTTGGGTTCCTACATACGTAAGTGGGGCAAAGCCTACAAAATCTGGGTTATTTCTCTTAGGAAGACCATATTTGTACTCATGGGCAAATTTGGGTACATTATAACTTACTATTTTCTCTCCCATTAAATTATGAATATATTGCTAATAGGGCCTTTATCTCACCAGCACCTAGAAGAGTAATAGCTGCATATTAGGCATAGCTTGGTGGCTAATAATTATGTGAGAAAGGAAGGGGGAAAGGAAAATACTCAATGATTGCAAATCTTTAAGATGGATCTATTTTTGTGCAAATGGCAGGAATCCATTTGGAGCCAAGCCTAGTGACAATGTGATAGATCTCCATCAATATCAGATATCAAAATAAAGTGAGGAGATTGGAGGAATTCCAAAGATTCTTTGAGAAATGGCAGCTTTATGGGAATATAACTTCTGCTTGCAACTGCATTTAACAAAATGCACTGGATGTCTGAGCAGTGGCATGGGTGCTAAAATCTTTCTGATGTTTTACAGTCTCACTTCATGTGTCAAGTGCTAGATCTTGTGTTATTGATCATAAGGGCTGCAGGAATTCAAAAAAGAGCTCATTATCAGGGAAAGTTTTCATCTACCCAATTTTTTAAAGTATTGATATTACAATCTTGGCACTGAAATATTGAACTAAAGAAATGGAGAAACAAAAAGAAGAAATAAGATAAAACTGATCAGCATCTTAACCAAAAAATGAGTAAACTGATTAAAGGAGTACCAAAATGAAAATCTGAAAAGAATGATTAGGGTGCATTTGTCTACAAATGACAGAAATACACTCTGGCTGGTTTAAGTAACAAAAAGGACTTGTTGGAGAGAGAATGACAGAGTCATATTCGGCCAATTCACTCCAATATAGCCACCCTACATATTTATGGTTGGTTGGTGTTCATGCTGTATCCTTTGTTAAATATTTTGACCATCAGCTCTAGACACTGGAATTCCTCATGGACTCCAAGGGCAAGATGCAATTGGCTGTCAGAAATGGACTAGAACCTGTGTATCATATATGGTAGTTTTGGCAAGTAATATAAAACTCTGACTCAGACTGGCTTATAACAGGGGTTGGCAAATGACAGCCTGTAGGTTGGCCGCCTTTTTGACTAGAACGCATTCACAGCCATTCACATATGTATTGTCCAGGGCTGCTTTACAGCTACAACAGCAGAGTAGATTAGTTGCAATAAAGACCTTATAGCCTGCAAATCTTAAAACAGTTACCATTTGGCCCTTTAAGAAAAAGTTTGGTGACTCCTTATTTCTATAATAGGTCATTTATTATCTAATGTATTTGATTCAGTCCCGAGTAAGTTTTTAAAAATGCCATCAAAGGCTCAAGCTTTTTAGACTTCTTCTTGCTGCCATCTTCAGTATTGCCCTCCTCCCAGGATGGTCACCCTCGTGGTGGCAAGAGAACTGACAATGGCAATCAGGACTACGTGCTTCCTTGTTCATGTCCAGCATGAGGAAGATTAACTTCCTGCCTAAACATAGAATATAAATTGTCGATCAGATCGAGCCAATTTAGGATGTGTGCCCATCACTGGATCGGTACAGTTGCTAAGGGATTGCCATGCGTATATTATCTTAGACCAATCTGCAATTCTCTCTAAGGGTGGGGTTGGGATCCAGAAAAACATCAGCATCGCTTAGAAAGGAGAAAGCAGAGAATGGATATTGAGTAAGCAAGCGACAGTGCCAAGACAACCAGGTATCGGAAGACTATGGGGAGCCTAGGAATCTTCTCTCTTCTGAATCTCTAAATCTCTGCTTCTTTCTTTGACTCTGATTCATTTTTCTTTCTCTTGCAGCCTGTTTTCTTCTACTTCTCCAAACACATAGTGGAAAATAAAGCTGTCAGTAGCTAAGATATTTACTATTATAGTCTTACAGCTCAAAGAAACAACTCTCTTTCTCTCCATCTTATTTTCAAGTCCCTGGGGAAAGATTTTGATTGGCCCAGCCTGAGTCAGGGGATCACCCTTCAGTCGAAACATGTTCTAAAGTTTGGAAACTCTCACTGTAACCATGTGGACAGTGGTAGGGACAAGGTCAGTTATAGAAAAGGATGTTGGGCAGATGAGCCATCAGGTGTGCTACAGTATGTTTATTTCTTCATGTCAGATTAAATTGTCCAATATTTTCCATTACAGGTGATTCTGTATATTAAGATTATTTTTTGTTCTGAGAAACACAGACCCAAAAGAACAGTCATTTAAACAAGATAGTTTATCTTTCTTTCGTATAAAGCTGCAAAGGTAGGCAAGCTGGTATGACATTTCTGCCCACTCATCTGCTGTGTTGTCCTTATCTTCATGGTGCAAGATGGCAGCTAGAACTCCTGCTAGCATGTCTATAATTGTAGCAGCAGGATGGAGGAAGGGGCAAAGAAGGGGCAAGAGGTACACACCAACTGTCATTTAAGGAAAGTTCCAGAAGTTGCCATATAATACTTCCACCTAGTGCTTTGCAAGGGAAACTGGGAAATAGCCTTTTTATCTTTTTTCTGAACAGCTACATGCCCAGCTTAAAAATCAGGGGTTCTATTACCATGGAAGAAAGGAGAACACATATTAAGGGACAAATAGCACAGTGATCATAGTCTCTGGATAGTGATCATTCATTTTTAGACTACACAGGCTTTTAAGCTAAAAGGGTTTCTTTTTAACTCAGAAAGAAAAAAAATAGTCGTCATTAAGAAACATAAAGGAGAGTTTAATAATACAACTCATGCCTTGTGCTCCTATAATTGAAATTTAAATTCATTAAAGTAACAGAAAAATATACAAATCACAGCCATTGTTTGCTTATGCACGTATGGCCTTCAAATAAAGGCAACGCTGTGTTCCAGTGAAGAACTATCTCCCAGACTATGACAACCAGTTCATGTCATTTTAGACAAAATTCTGTGGAATTCTGTAGCTGTTGTGGTTTAAAGGGAGGCAGATTAGCGTTCCTTAAATTCAGACTCAGACGTAGAAACATGAAATGCCTGAAAAGCTATTATTTTAGCCTGGGAACCTTCTCCCACTGGCTAAGCTATCAAAATGAAAATGTCCAAAATGACCGGGTGTATTTGCTCAACTCAAAAAAGTGTTCCCAGTTCTGCTTGCTGCAATGATAGCTTGTAAAAGCTCCAGCAAAGGATTTGTAACTTGCCTTTCAAATTATGATTGATGGGCCTGCCCTTTTCATAGCCAGCTTCCTAAGGAAAGAAGATTCAAATAGTACTCTTCATGCTACCGTGGTCTGTCCTTAATGGTCACTGCACACGCCTGTCTCAATCCATTTAGATTTAGAAAAAATAACAAAGCTTAGGTCTCTTGCCTGTGAATGAATGGGGAGTAGAGAAGGAGATTTTTTAGCACCTGTAAAGTTCCAGCAAAACCAAGCCTTGCTGCAGAGGGTGTGCCATCGTCCAGGGCAACACCGTTCCTGCAGGCGGGGAGTACAAGAGCATGTACTCAAGTATTATTTAGTGACAAGAATAGAATATTATTCTAAGCAATAAAGTGTTATTCAAATTCTACCAAAGTACACAGAGGCTGTAACATGGTAATTATTCTAAGAAAGAGTGTTTAATTTAGAAATTACCTAACCTTTTTGGTTTCTATTTTTGATGACATTTGTAATCTAAATTAGCAACAAACCTGTGTCTCTCAAGCTTTTATATCAAACTCCAAACTTGATGTCTAATTTTATTTTAGAATCAGCAACCCGTTTATTAGTGTTCAGTCTGTCCCAGAGATTTAAGGCCAGTCTAGGCCCAGGAAATCTTTAGATAAAGAGTGAAGAAGGTAAAAGGAATTAGTGCTGTTGTTTTCAAGCAAGGCAAAAGGGTAACCATGTCACTACGGGACTGCCGCATTCCCCCTGTGCTGCTCCTGGAGGTCTGGGCAGAAGAGGAAATCACAGAACAGCTAACGTTTGCCAAGTGTTGGGACTTTGGCCTCTCTGTGTGAACCAACAAAATAATCAATCCTATGTTGGTTATACTTAATTAAGTTTTAGATCCTCTGCAAATCCACTTATTAATTCATTCTTTTGGCAATAATTTTTCAAGCACTTGTCTGTACCATGCCCTGTGCTACACCGTGGGTATGGACAGAATGATCAGACAGGGTTCCTATTTCAAAGGTTCCCACTACCATCCAGTGACAGTGATATTAGTTTCAGTTATAGGAATAACCAGTATGAATATAGGAAATTATTAACGGGAAATATGTGCAAATGATCATAACAGTTAGATGGAATTATGGGTAATTTTTTTAATTGTCCAAACTTCTTATAATGTTATCATATTCCTATAATTGTATTATATTCCTTTAATGCTTTTAATCAAAAACTACAACAGTAATTTCAAGCCCTAGTGTTAAAAATTGAGTGACGAATTTTGATCTATTCAAAGGTACTTTAAGTAATAGAACCACTATTATGAACAACAAACGGTTGCTTTTTTAAAACATAAATCAATTATTTAATCATAATGACAGATTCTATCATATGCATAACACAATTATTATAGGAAATCCACTTAAGGCTTTCCTGGAGTGAAGAAAAGGGCATGGGTGAAAACTAGAGAATAAAATAGCTTATACTAATTTAGGCCTTCCAATGAGAAGGACAGTGAGATGGATGACCCTTTTTTAGCCTCTATACCAGCTATGTTGTCATTCCTTAGGCACTCGTGATGCAGTGGTTAGGCTTACCAGAAAACACTCTGGAGCAGCCTCAGAAATTTTGTCATTAGTACGTGTAGTCTACCTCATACTTCCAAGAAAAGAACTTCTTGAAATGTCTCAAAAAGGGAAGTATTGACATAAACATGTAACAGCTATAGTGGTCATCAGACCTGGACCAATGGTGTCAATGGTTTTACCCACAAACCAACTTGCTGTGAGAATCCCTCACACTTTCAACTGAGAAAACAGGTCACATGAATTCAAGGGTCCTAAGAGTGCTACGGATACTATGAGTACTGTCCAGGCAGGAGCTAGGAGTGTTATCCTTCAAAGACAGTACAGAATAAATATTGAGGAGTTGTTTGGACCATAAAGCCTGGTAAATTCTATCCTTCAGCTAAATGTATTTCTGATGCCTCCAGAGCAGAAATACTCAGGTTATTTGAGTGTTTATGGAGGCTTACCCAAAAAAAGAAGGGATGGAAGGATGAGATGCTTATCAAGTTCTTTAAAGCAACAGTTGAAGTGAACAAGTGGTTGTGGGTGCTTTTTTAGTATGTGAATTTAGAGAGTTGTATGCTCGTTTCCATCGTCAGGAAGTAAGAAATAAAAATTCTTTCTAAAATCACTGAATCAACACAGATTTGATCTATACAGACTTTTCTCATTTCTGTCATTCCTGTCTTTGAAGATTTGAACTTTCATTCATTCAAAAATATTTATTGATTTCCTACCATGTGGCAGACACTGATCTGGTGCCTAGAATATGTCAGTGAACAAAACAGACATCCCTGTTCTTATGGAGATTACATTCTAGGTGGAAAACGAAAAGAAACCATAAAGGCAATCCGAAAGTAATTTGAATAGACATTAGAAGAGATAAATGTTATGGAAAAAGGCAGTATTAGGCCAGGCTAAGAGGATCAGGAGTGCTGGGTGTAGAGAGGGAAGGCAAGTTCAGTTTAAATAGGTGGCAGGGTGGGTCCCACTGAGAAAGTGAGAACTGAGGGGACATGTGAAGACACTGAGGGAGTGGGCTGTGTGACTCTCTGGGGAAAGCATTCCAGGCCAAGGGAACAAACATGCCTGCAGTGTTTGAGGAACAGCGAGAGACCAATATGGTTGGAGCGGAATGAGTGAAGGTGAAGTTAGCAGGAATTGAAGCCAGAGAGGAGATGGGGGAACAGGTCATCTGGGCTGTATAGGCCTTTGTAAGGACTTGTATTTGCTCTGAGTGAAATAGGACACCACTGTGAGGTTTTGAGCAGAAGAGTAACATGATCTGACTTATGTTTTTGAAGCATCTCTCTGACTGAACTCTTGAGCCTAGACTGTAGTAGAGGCAAGGAGCAAGGGTAGACGCAGGGAGACTTGTTAGAAAGTGACTGCAATAATCCAAGAGAGAGGTTATGGTGGCTCAGACCAAGCTAGTAGCAGTGGAGGTGTGAAAAGTGGTTGGATTCCAGATATATTTTGAAAGAGGAACCAACAAGGTCTGGACATGAGAAAAGAGACAAAGAGAGAGGAGACAAGGATGACTGTAAAGTTTTTGGCCTGAGCTAATTAAGGATAGAGTTGCCATCAACCCAGGGGGTATACTCTCTGGGTGGAACAGACTTTAAAAAGAAGAAGGGGAGTTCAGGTTTAGACTTGTTCAGTTTACTATGTCAAGAGGTCAGGTGGATAAAGGTCTGGAGTTCAGGAGAGATTTCTGAGCTGGGGATACACATGTGGCAACTTATAGATGACATTTAAGGCCTTGAAACTGGGTGAGATCATCAAGGGAGTGAGTAAGGAAGAGAACAGGTCAAGGAGAAAGCCCTGAGGCCCTCCAAGACTATGAGGTCAGGGAGAAGAGGAGGGCCCAGCAAAGGAGACTGGGAAGGAAGGCCAATGAGGAGGAGGAAAACCAGGAAAGGGTGTGTCAAGGAAGCCAAGTGAAGAAACTGTTTCAGAGAAGAGGGAGTAATCAGCTGCGTCAAATGCTACTGACACACACCTAAGCTGTGGACTGAGAACTGACCTATGGACTTAGAAAAGTGTAGGTCATTTGTGTCTTCGGAAAGATCAGTTTCGATGGAGCGTTTGTGGCAGAAACACGTGTTTGGAGCAAGTTTTAAGAGGTGATAAGAGAGAAACTAGAGGCAGCAAATATAGATAACCCATTTGAAAAATTTTCCTTAAAAGAGAACACAGAAATGGAGCTGTAGCCCCCATTTTTCTTAAATGTTTTCTTTATATATTAAATGAAAAATTATAATTGCCAAATTATTGGGGGGGTGGGGATAGTGTCTCAGAAGTCAGATCCAACTCCAGTGACTAATTTTGACTGTAATTTTGGTGTTTTAATAACTAAGGCTAACTTCAAACCCAAAAGGGTGTGGGTGTGGGTGTGTGTGGATGTGACTGTGGGTGTGTGGTAAAGCTTTTCTTTCTTTTCGAGAGGTGAGAACAGCAGGAATTTTTGCTATTCTGCAATTTATCACGTTCAAACTATTGTCACTGTCTAAGTTGTACCATGATTATCTAAGTCATTGCTAATATTCTGAAACTCATTTTTTTCCAAATCTTATTTACTTTAAAGAGTTTGGAAGACATCCAATGAAATTGAAGACATTCAATGAATATTGAATATTTCATCCACAATCATAGTAAAGATCATATCTAAGTAAAAAGAGTATGTTTTATCTTATCTTTTCACTGACATGGATCATTCAAACTTACCTAGTTATATAAGTAGTTTCATTTTGTAGGAATAAATGTTGAAATCATATTTAATACATTACAGAGAAGAATTTATAGCTGATGGCAATCTTTAAAACTACTAATAACTACTAATTTTCAGAATTATAGTTATTGATAAGATTCAAATACTATGAGGTATGGGGCCGGCCCTATGGCATAGTTTGCACTCTCTGCTTAGGCAGCCCAGGGTTCATGGGTTCGGATCCCAGGCACAGACCTAGCACTGCTTATCAAGCCATGCTGTGGTGGCATCCCACACAACATAGAAGAAGATTGGCACAGATGTTAGCTTAGTGCCAATCTTCCTCAAACAAAAAGAAGAAGATTGGCAACAGCTGTTAGCTCAGGACCAATCTTCTTCACACACACAAAAAAATACTATGTGGTAAACTCACTGCTGTGCTAACAACATTCCAGTTGTGTTACAGCAGAATGGTCAAGAGCACTGAGGCCAGCAATGACTGTGATAATCTGGAAGTGGCAGAGGAGAAGTGAGCTCACCCTCCTGGGTCCATCTGTGCACTGGAGAGGCATGCACAGCACAGGACTGCATCTAGGAGGCAGTGGCTCCATGGTCAATGGTCTGGAAAGACAAAACATTGGGAGGACGCAGGGCCTTGTGCTCCTGTGCAGCACCAGCACTCTGGGGCAACCAGGCCTCCATGCAGCAGGAGCACCAGTGCACAGAGCACTGCCATGCAGCAGGAGCACCTGTTGACCTGCAAGCTGGAGAAGTTCCAGGATGAGCCAGCCCAGTGTGCCTGCACTGCAGCAACAAAACCAAAGACTTGATGGATTCAGGGAGCAAGTGTGTGGATGAGCGCATAAACCACGTCATTTCCATGATCAAAAAGATAAAGGGGTTTCTCTCTCTCTCATTCGTTGGGAAATGAGAATCTGTACCTGTGGCCACCAGAGGTGGGAGCAGAAATCTACTTAAAAGATTAGGATGTTTTGTCTTTTAGGCAAAATTAAGAAATGAAGAAATCAAGAATTGCAGCATGTTTAAATAATATGTTACTTGCCACTGGACGCTTGGCTCCATTATACGTTTTAATCTATAAAAACAGAAATGGAAGCGGTTCCCTCTCACCGGCTGCCATGATGGCCTCCAAGGCTGTCTTCCTCTGCTCTTCTGCAGGAGAAGGGGGGGAAGAGCAGCGACACTCTGCCCTTGAAAGGAAAGGGGGTTTTGATTATAATATGGACCAGTGTCTGGAAGTGAACAGAAGTGGACATTGCAAGATGCATTCTTGGCTGTTTAATTAGGAAGAGTTGTAAAATACTGGATTGGGAAAGACCTATTTTTTCTCAAGCAAATGGAATGAAAGCCTAAACCAGGCATTGCTGACTTAGCCCCCTGAAACTGCAGAGCCCCTGAGAAGATGCCCTGGCAACAGTGAAGATAAGGGAGCAATGGCTCCCTCAGCGCAATGGAAGGGCAGTACCTCCTTTACCAAGTACCACTTTCTGTCAGGCAAGGTGCCTCTGGGCTGTGCTGTCTTCCTTCCTCAATATTTGCATCATGACTAGGTTCTTGTTCTCTTTCTACTTTTTCACTACTTCATTACTTAAAATGATAACATAGCTTGTATGTTTGCTACTTTAAGGCTTTGATATATTTTCCTAGTGGTTAAAAAAGAAATAAGGTTTTTCTCCCAGCTCCAACAATAAAGCTGCAACTAGGAATCAGACAGACCAGTATTTGAAGCCCAGCCCCTCATCTTACCAGATAGATGGCTTGGGGTCAATAATTAACCTACCAGGGCCTTGGCTTGGCTCACTGGTAAAATAAATGGGAAATCCTTTTGCCTACTTTCATGGGTGAGGATCAAGTCAGTTAATGCAGGTAAATCACTTGGCAACAAGTAAACTCTCCACAGTTGGCGGTCATCAGAGTTCCCTATTTGGATGAAGAGGATTTGGTGAGCTCCAACAGAGGATTTGGTCTGCCCCTAGACAGACCCTGGAGAGGAGGAGCTGCAGCAAAGCGTGCAGTGGGCAAGAGGCATCAACGCAGCAGGCGCACCTCCTGTTCCTCGGGAACTCCCAGGTGCTGCCACGTCAGTCCCAGTGCTGCCCCCAACACCCTCACCAGTGCTAATAGCTTCTCTGGTGAAACTGAAAATGCATGGAGAACTGTGCAAATGTCAACTGTGGGTAATAATCTGTCCCTCTGAGAACTTCATACCACACACACACACACACACACACGTGCACCCGCACACACTGATCTGGCTTCAGAGCAATCAAGAATCAAGGAGGTAGAACAATTCTAGAACATTATTTTCCCTGGGCTAGAGCAGGATGAGAGATATTCTGGGACCTGTCCTCAGGGGAATTATTTCTAAGAACTTCGATAAAATGTACAAAGCTAGGGTAGGAAGTAGCAAGGTGAAAGCAGTGGTTAGATAGAAGGGTTCCCTAAGAAAAAGGACTAATTAATTGGTGTAATTGGAGCTTCTTTCACATATTGATTCCTATGATCTCCCAGGTCAGCAGCTGTTTCCAGGTGATGCTAAAATGGTGAGCATACAGCAGAAGGGCCTGGCAGGTGCATGGGAGGACTGTCAGTACTGCTCCCTAAAATATTTTCACCCCTGGTTTTTGGGGGCTGCTTCTTCTCAGGGTCCTTCCCGCTACTTTACTGGTAATAACACCTGAAAGACCTATGAAACAAATCCCAAATTTGGGACAAATTTATGGCTGAATGAATATAGCACGGGCTTTGGGATCCCACAGAATTGGAGCTCTACCTAATACCAGCCCGGAAAATTTCGCTAAGTTACCTCTCAGACCCTTGGTTTGCTCATCTTTTAAATGGGTCTTAATCAGGCCTACTTCTCTGGGTTACTGCTGGGATCAACTGAGATACATATCCAAAGCCCCTAGCACCTAGCGCCGTGCATAACACACAGAAAGCACTCAAGGAGTGGTAGAGCATTATCATTAAGTAAAAGGAGCAATGATTCCTTAATGGTTTCTTTTAACACAGGAGTTTCTATCCATCCCAGATACAGGAGAGCTATTCTGTTAAACCAGTGGTTTCTGTGATTTGGGATAACCCTATCACAGCCAAGGTTCCCGTGAAGTGTTTAGTGTAATCAATGTGAAGCCCTCAGCAAGGTCCCTGGGCCTGATCTTCAAATCCAATATCCCCATGGCAAAGAACCAGAGGAGGGAAGAAGAGCTCCACTGCATCAAATCCATCTTCCTCCCTTTTTTGCTAAAGCCTGTTTGCCCCCTTCTCTTGATACCTCTTCGGTTCCCAGAGAGCAGAGACTCTTGGGAAACAGGAAGTAGCAAAATGCCTGTGAGAAAATCCCCAGATGAAGATAAGCAATAAATCTCTCCAGGCAACAGTTTGGTCAGAAGAGGGAAATTCCCCACTAGCCCTCAAAAACAGTCCCTCAAGAAAGCTTAGAGAAGGTTAATTTGGGAAATCCCCTCAGAGGCAACAGAACAGAAACGGAAATCTGCTTCTTAAGAGAAATCTAAACTGAGTAAGCCAATTAGTGGCTTGCCTGGGGAGCCCTCTGTGTAAAGCCATCGCACTGCTCCTGCCCAGTCTCCTCCTTTCCATGCTGATCCTGAGGGTAACCCCCAAAGGGACCTGAGCCAGAGCTGCTTGACACCACTCTTTACAGGCTCCCAACCCAGGGAATTAATGCTGTAACACCTAGCGTCTTGACGTGAGCTGCTGCTAAACCAGATTCACTTCCCATTAGGACCTCCTGTAAACCCTTCGCGCCCCCCTCCTCCCCTACCTTGGTAGACTCTCAAACCGCAGTTGTCATACTGTGAGTTTCCCTCACAGGCGTGCTATAACAAACCCATTAGGTTTTACTGAGTTCTAATCTGAATATGACCTTGGGGTCACATTTCTTAGCTGCTGCTAAGCTCCAAGAGGCGGGGAGGAATCCTTCCCACGGGGAAGAAAGAAGTCACATAAACTTTGTCCTACAAAGGGCTTAGAATGGAATATCCGCTGATGAGTTGTAACAGAGAAAGTGTATGGACACTGTTGGGAAAAGGCCTGGGGGTAACTGTTGCCTCTGTGTCTCCCTGCTCTCTAGATGCAGTTGAGGCCCAGGTCAACCAGCTCTCTGAGCATTGTTCCCATTCCCATAGGACTTCTGTTGGGTATTTTTTTGATCTGTGATTTAAAATGACCATTTCAGGAAGATGACAAAAATGAGATTTTAGTAGACTAGAGAGAAAGTAGACACCATCATAACAGCTAAGATTTCCTTTTTACAAAATTTCCTTTCCAAAATAGATACCCAATTTTGGAAAAGAGGACTTTTTAAAGGAATCAGTACTCTGGGTTTAAAATCCTACAAAATATTATGCTCTAGTAGAGTGTATACCCTTTTACATAGTTGGGACCCACCATTGTATGATTCACAATTGCAGATTCCACTTTCAAATGTTTCTTGACTTCTGGAAAACAACCCTGCAAAAGATCACTTTTCTATTACCTTCAAACAAACATGGTTCTTATTTGATTCAATTCATGTGGCTTTTCAAAAATTGTAAAGATTCTCAGCTCCTTACTTTTCCCCATTGTAGGGGAGGAAGACATTTCCTCTTCCCAAATGGGGGTTCGTCTGGCCGGAGAACGAATTAAATTCACATGAGACAGAATAGCAAGAGAAAATTAAACAAAGCTTTATGAGGAACCATGGCCCGGGGCCTTTCTTCCCGAGGGCACCGAAGAAGTGGGGTGCACATAGTGGTTATATACCCCCAAACAGGGTGTTTCACATGTGATTGAAATGTCCCTCCCACAATAGTCACAAGATTGCCCTGTCAGCATAGTGCTTGATGGACACAGCAGGTAGTGGTCTGCTGTCTCAGAGGGCATAGCCGGAGGCAAGTCTATCGTCTGGAGCTGGGCGGTCACAGGTGAGCGCAGGAATCAGTTCCTAGCCTAAGGAAAGATGCTTAATCCTTAAAGAAATGCCAAAGTTGGGAGGGGGAGGGAAGTCAGTTACAGGAGGTTACCAGACTAGCACAATAAAATGCAGATTTAAGTCCTTGCCTTTGGTATTGATTAAGAGTTTTTGGAGAGAAGGTCATCTCCTTTCTTCTTCCCAGTACAGAGAGGGAGGCACCTTTTACAGATAGAGATTTACCTTACAAATGTAAACGTGTCCTAATAAAGGGCAAGTTCCATTCCTCCTTCCCTGTCCCAGTTTATCAAAAGCAATCAGCCTCAAATAATCCTGATGCCAAAGAGACATATCTTGGGGTGGCCAATTCCAGGTCCCCACACCATGCTTTGAATGAACCAGAAAACTCCTTTTTGGGTCTGCGTGTTTCCAAGAAAATAGAATAGTCTTTAAATTCATTCTGTATACGCAAATAATAATTGCAATAGTTACATTTAAATGACTATCCTACACTTGCATATTCTATGTAGATCATCAACATAGCCTCAAGAGGTATTATTCCGTTTTTCATTTGGGACCCTAGGAGGTATGCAATTCTCAGTTCCTAACAAGACCAAGGAATATTTCTGATTTCAGGGGAAATTTTCGTCTGCTCTCAGTGCTACTGTAGTTATGAATGTGAAATCAATTAAATGATAATGCATGTCAGAAAAAAACAGCCCTTTAATGCAGGCACAGATGAAACAGATCCCAACATGGGTCTGAGAGTAATAAATGAACTAATAAAAAAGGAAAGCATGGAGCAACTTTGATGGAAGTAAGCTATTTGCCTTTGCCCTGGAAAGTTTATAGTGTTTTAAACAATTGTAAACATGTCAGTATACGCAGATACCGTTTCCATAGCAGCATAGCAACAGTTAAGCGTTTCTCCAAACAGACCCAAAAGGAAACTAAAAATAGCTTGTCTCCAATATCAAAATACATACATATACATATTCAGACAACAGTACACAAGATGATGTGTAATTAGAAGTTCTACGGACACCAACCTTACACAAAAGCATATCACAGGCAGCTTTAAACACTGACTCCATTACCTTTAGAAATTGGGTAGATACCAAAGAGTCCAAGAGAGGGAAAGGCAGATGCCACCTAGAATTCTAAGATCAGAGGCTCGTGATCCCAAATGCTTCCAAACCTTGCTTTGTCTGTTCCACCTGACACATCCCTTGCTGCCAAGGGCTCCTGCGTCCAACCACCAAAATTGAAGTTGAGTGTATGATACATACTATTATCTCCATTTATTGCAGTATTCACTCATCTTCTTAAGTTTTCTAGCCAATTTATTTCGTTCTCCCAATAGAGACAGAACAGTGGCTGAATTTTTAAAAATAATGTGAAACCAAATGTCACACTTTCCCAATGAACTTACTTCAGTTGACACGCAGTGACAGAAATAGCGATTCCGAAACGAAGACAGAGTGTCAGTACATTTTTTGGACCTTCACGGTTTGTACTTTTTATTTATATCCAAAAATTACAAGTATTTCAAAACCATCATCTAGTGGGAAATATTATTACTAGGGTATATATAATTTATCATCCAAACTGGGACACTTTTGAGAGTGAAAAGGGGTGCTACTTATAATAACATTGGGAAAACAGGTGTAAACCAAGACTTCCCCAGGCAGGCCAGACAGACGGTCACACAATATCACATACAAGAGTGTAAGAATCTTGAGGGCAGGAATGATGTTTTATTTATTTTTGTATCTTCAGCACCTATTGCAATGCTTTACACCTAGAAAGAATTCAATAAATGCTTGTTAAATGAATAAATTTTATAATTAGATTATGTTTTTGTAATACTTTTGAAATAATTTTTATACGTAATGCTAAGCTGAATATATTTCTTTTTTTCAGTCCACAGTGCATGTATTGAGGTTAAATAAAATCCCACATAGCTCTACAGGGTGAACCTTACTTCATCATCTGATCTGCTCCTTGAAAGTAAAGAAGATAAGAATGGAAAAGTAAAATATATCTATGAGTCATAAAAAAATAATTCTTTCAGTCTGGGGTGGTTTGAGAAAGCACTAAAGAAAGATTAGAGAATGAATTCAGATAAGAAGCAATTTCATAATCTCTCCGAAGGTTATTATCCTGGTTTCATTTGCCATACCAGGAATGTTGGTCCCTGGAGAAAAATGCCAAACAAGTATAACAAGTATCAACTGAGAACACTCTGACTGGGAAGAATGCTATTTGTCTTTCACGATGAGGACTTGAGAAGAGTAATAGCCATTGGTGAACTCCCAGGAGTGAAGGTAAGAGCCGCTTCTCTTTCTGCCCTAATCTCCCAGGAGCACAGGAAATGCCGTATGCAAGTCACTTTCCCATTTGATGGACCGCCAGTTCTTGGTTTATAAACTGCATCAAAGAATTGCCATGGGAAGTAATCGTTATATTCAAGAGAAGCACTTAGCAATCCTCCCAGGAGAAGCACTATAAATCTCCCCGCTCCTCTGTGGAGCTCGGGAGGCAGTGCGCTCTGTGTTTAGGATCTCAGGATTCGACGCTACAATCGTGCTGTTTGCTTGAGTTTGCAAGCCAGATTACCGTACAGGATGTTGCCTAAACTTTCTGGGCCCCAGTGTCTTCATCTTTCAAAGAAGGAAAATAGTAATTGTACTTCCTTAAAGGGTTGTTTGTGAGGGTTAAATGATATTCATGTAAAACACCTAGAACATGAATGTGATCTATTATTCTTATTCAGCTCTATATTTCTTTGGGCATTTAGCAAGAGTACGATTGGAAAAAAAATTTTTAATTAAAGGCAAAAATTATACTTTCGTGTTTCCAATCCAAAGCAACACAAACGTGTGTACCTAATGCTAGAAGGAATCCACTAGGCCTAGGCCACTTATAGACTAGATCCACATCCTACTTTCATCTCTCTTTGCATTTTATTATTAGTATTCATTAAATTTCCTCAAATCTAAGCTAGTGTCTATGCTGGGCCATAACTTAGCCACTCCATTTCAGGAAAAGCTGAAAGCCTGCATCAAAAGAATGACCTCTCTTCTTTAATATCTAATTTAGAAGCCAGAAAAGCTCCAGAGAAGTGAGCTTCTTTACAGAATTATGGAAGGCTTTATATTTAATGAATTTCTGGTGTCTGAGTGGAGGGAGGGGTGGGAAATGGGCCCTTTATAAATATCGAACCACGTTGTTATTGATGGAGAGGGTGCCAGTTGGTTAAATAGAGCCAAATTCTGTTCAGCTTGATAATTACTGAATTTGACATTCATAGAGGTTCTTTTTTAATTCTGGGAATAAGAAATCCACAAACTCATTAAATTATGAAGTGTTTCAACCCTATTATCCCAATATAATTACCCCATGGACTATATCACCACAGGAGGTCTTTGGAACAGCTCCTGATGTTTAGAAAGACTCAACAACAGGGATTCAATTTGTATAAAAGCCACCACAGTGTGGTTTTTAAAAAATGAAGCACCTGGTTTAGAGTTACAGTTAATAATTCTAAGGAAAGATATTGTCACTCACACCCAACACAGAGTCTTCTGTCCAACAAATCGACACTGGCATTGAAAGTGAAGAAGGGCAAAGGAAATCTATTTGAGAATATTTGGGGACAGGAGGATTGGCCACAACATCTATCTGTTTCTTTTGAGTAATAATATCAATAATTCATTTATCTAGCAGTACTACCATTTATTCCTTAGTTACATAAAGGTAAATCTAATTATTTCCCACAAAATAGGAGTTTCTAATGAAATTTTTATTATTCAATGCATTTAGTAAGCAATAAAGGTCTAAATAGCACCTCTGTTTTCTTAGAGTCTTTAAAAACCCTGACTTCTGGGACCGGCCCGTGGCCAAGTTGTTAAGTTTGTGCACTCCGCTTCGGAGGTCCAGGGTTCGCATCCTGGGCGCAGACATGGCACTGCTCATTAGGCCATGTTGAGGTGGCGTCCCACATGCCACAACTGGAAGGATCCACAACTAAAAAAATATACAACTATGTACTGGGGGGATTTGGGGAGAAAAAAGCAGGGAAAAGAAAAAAGATTGGCAACAGTTGTTAGCTCAGTTGCCAATCTTTGAAAAAAACAAGAAAAACCCTGACTTCTTCAAGTCCCACCTGAAATGTTCATGTGGTAATGAATGGAACAAGCATGGAGAAGTGAAAGTACTTGGACCTGGGAGTTGGAGAAATAGCTTCCTGTCACAGTTCTGTGACTTACTAGCTATGAACTTGGGCAAGTCATTTGGCAGTGAAATGTTGTTGGAGAACAGGAAATTCACACAGTCCCAAAGTATCACCCCACAAAGTACTTTTTAATTACAAAGGGAGAAAGATACCCATATAATGGAGAAACCTGTCAGACACCACCTTAACCTAATGATCAAACTTAACATCACCAATAACAGGGAAACTGACATGATGTGACCCCATTCCATGCCCATAGCTGACATCATTAATGGTTCTCAGCACAGTTTCCCATGAAGCTGGGGCACATTCTCAGAATCTTTCTAAAGACTGATGACATCACCCCGGAGAAGGATTTTGAGAACCTAAACATGGTGCTGATGCCGTCCCACTTTGGCCTGCAAGTAATGGACACAGCATAATGTGGTGTTACTTCTACAGTAATGGGGACCTCCAGGATGTCTCCCAGGTGGCTCTGAGGTCCTCACTAGATGAGGGATTCAAGACCCTGGGGCCTTGCAGATGAGACAGTCAAGATAGCTTTACTGACTGAGGAGAAAATAAGTTGTGTGTGTGTTTGTTTAAGCCGAAAGAAAACAATAAAAGGCTGTTACCAATCAGTCAGGGCTGCCAAGTGAGATATAATCTATTTGCTATCACAGATTATTTGTGGTAACTGATACCATTTCGAGGCCACTTCGCTGATTAGGGTCACACTCCCACATCCTACAGAAAGAAAATTTGCTGTGGGAGAAGTGGGTTCTGCCCAGTTCACTCAGGCTTCAAAGTTGGCCTCCAAAATTAAAGCTTGCTCCTTTGAATACTTCCAGTGGTGGCAAATGGACATCCTTTAATGGTAAATTTGTACTTAGATGTCACCTTTCCCATCAAACAAGCTGGTTTCTTCTTGTTTCTTCTTGTTATTTGTCTAGCTCTGCTCCTTATCTGTTTCCTTTATACCACTCATCCCCACTGGCAAGTATTTTTTTGATTTGTTTGTTAGCATGTTGTCATGGGGGTGGTTTTGGTCTGTCTTTCCAATTGCAACATCAGCTCCAACAGAGCAGGGACTGTTTCTGTCTTGCGCGTCACTGAATCCTCAGCTTCTAACACACTGCCTAGAATACAGGGACACTCAATGGATATTTATTGAATAAATGAATTAGTGGATGAATGAATAAATGAATAGATTAGATTTTTTTTAATATCCCAAGTCATTTGGAGTTAAGTCTATGGGGGAGAAAAATAAGTAATCAACCTTCTGTGTCATGGCTGAAAATTGAGGTGAAATCTAAGTGCTTCATAAATTCTAACCCTGGTTCTAAAGGCAATTCTAAAATAAAAAGTTTCAAAATGCTTTGAGCAATGGTGTCTTTGATAGGATAAGTCTCCCAGTGTGACTCTTTGAAGAATAATACCAATTTGAATGTATAAATTGTGTCATTTTTCTTTTAGTTGTGTCATTTTTTTAAAGTAAGTTTTATCCATTGCATCTGAGTCCTACATACCCTGAATATCTTACATAACACATGGGGAGGAATGTTCTCACTATAACCCTTACTTCAGAAAACTCTCTGGTTGTCAGCTGAAGCCCAGGAACAAAGTGTTCTTTCAGTGCAGAGCAGGACCACAGCTGAATAGCAGATCAGATTAACCAATGCCACCATAGCTGTAATGACATCCTTAGAAACATGAGCGTCCTTGCTAAGAAAACAAAGATCAATATTTAGTTTCTAATATCCCTTCTGGGCGGTCCCTCACTTTTACAGCCTCCTTTTCTGCCACTTTCCTCACCTCTAACTCCAGTTTGCTCTTCTGGAAAAATAGAAATGTCGGATTAGAAATAATAGTAATACAAATGTAAAAGCACTTTCAACAAAACATAAATTTTGAATCACAAAACTTGTGCTTTGTTAACACCAAGGTTTGGCTTTTTTTTTTAATAAATCTTTTGCTGCTGTATTTTCAAACATTTCAGTATATTTTTGGTGTAAACCAGATGGACTTTACTCTTTAGTAACTACCTTTCAGTAAAAGGAAGAAGCAAAAGTTATTACCTAATTATTTTATATCCATTTTATTCACTGAAATCTGCAATACCAAGCATTGCATAGCTTAACTCTTGGCCTCAACCATTCCCAGATATAGACTTTACATACGGTTGCTAAGGTTTCAACTTATACAAGACACCAACCTAACTTTCACACATGTAATTTAATTTTTCAATAAGACAAAGAAGAAATTAAGACTAGTTTTGGAATGATAAAGTTTAAACTGCCCACCAAAATATTTTGGGTTTGGAGCTGATGGTGTAGTTTGGGAGTGCTGCTGGTGGCCAGTGTAACATGATGTAATACCACGTGCAGTGAGGAGCTAAACCTGGTCCTGGTCGCCATCCACCTCTCCTGTTTAGAATACAGTAAATTGTTCTGAGACTCAATTTCCAGCATCGGGGAGGTGGGTTTCCCCCCACACAACAAACAATTCTCAGACACCCTGCTGGTGTCCAAGAATTCAACTCGGTTCTAACACTATCTACCCAGAGATAACGTCAGATTCCACAGGTTAAAAGTTCAGTCCTACAAGACTGCCCGCCCCTCTTCAGATGCCAGTTGCCAGCTCAGGTTGTTACCTGTACTTTTGACTGACTGGCTATAAATCAGATCTTCCCGTGACGTCTTCCTTGGGTTTGATTAATTTGGTAGAGCAGCTCAGACTCAGAGAAACATTTTACTTACTAGATCACTAGTTTATTATAAAAGGATATAATTTAGGAACAGCCAAATGAAAGAGATGCACAAGGCAAGGTATACAGGAAGGGCACAGAGCTTCCATGCTCTCTCCAGGTGTGCCACCCTTCCAGCACCAACACGTGTTCACCAACCTGGAAGCTCTCCAAACTGTGTCCTTTTAGGTTTTTATGGAGGCTTCATTACGTAGGCATGATTGATAAAATCATTGGCCATTGGCAATTGATTCGATCTCCAGCCCCTCCCCCTCCTCCAGAAGTGGGGAGTTGGAGGTAGGACTGAAAGTTCTAACCCTCTAATCACATGGTTGGCTCCACTGGCAACCAGCCCACATCCTTAGATAGCATCCAAAAGTCACCTTATTAACATAACAAAAGATACCTTTGTTGCTCTCATCACTTAGGAAATTCCAAGGGTTTTGGGAGCTGTGAGCCAGGAACTCTGGACAAAGAACAATTATACATGAGAAATATATTTTGGTCATCTGAATGAACAAGTATATATTTCTTTTAAATTACAGTATTGCACACATCTATTAACATCACCAAGAGGCTGCCAAGTTAAGAAATAGCAAAAGGTTATCGCCAGGGTGAAAATGGAAGTTATCTGCCAAACAGACTATGTTGAATGAATGACCAATATCTCCTGAGCCAGACCACAGAGGATGATGTGACAGAGTCAACTATACTTTCAAAAGAGCTGAGTAGCACACTGCATTGAGTATCACAAGACTTTCCATCCCACATTCCTGTGACAGATGCAGTGAAGAGCATGGAGAATGGCAGAGCTAAGAGTTGCAACCTCTTCCATTCTGCAGCTCAGTCAGACATCACCAAGGACCTTTTTATTCTCCAGTTTGTGAATAATCATTTTTATGTCTTCACTATTTTCCATAAACATATTGTTTGTGGAAATAAATTCTCTGGTCAGAATAATGAGATAAACCAAAAAAAAAAAAAAAAAAGACTTTTTTTTAACCTGCTGGAGCATATTTTCACTTTTTTCTTTTGACAAAATTCATTTTTAGGTTTTTAATTACTCACTTCTGCTCAGGAGCCTAACCATTCTGTTCAGCAGAGGGAGATAAGAGTACCTTGCCCGAGTGCTCAGCTACTAGCTGGTTGGGACCGCTGGGCAGTTGTATCACTTTGGCTCCATCACCAGCTTTCCTTTCCACCCCTTCCCATGTTCCATCCCCACATGCACACCCAACATGCCTCTCTCCGAGGGTCCTGGGGCTCCAAAATGACCTTATCCCTTTCTTCTGTGGCCTCATGCGAAGAGAACAGCCATGTGAAGGGTTCAGTCTTATGGAAAAATGAGAAGTTGAAATGTTCTTATGTTTCTACCCTGTCTGCACCCTCTGGTATCTCTCTCCTCTAGGAGGTGGAGGTGGGCAGAGGCAGGTGGTTCTGGGGTTGCAGGAACATAGGAATCTTTGTGGGATCATCTCTTTCTTTGGGCCTTAACCCACCACTTCAGAGTCTGCCAAGAACTTTCAGCAGGCAGGAGGAGTCAGCTAGCTCTGTGGAGCCGGAAGGTGGCCCACTGGCGTAATGATTTGTTGTGCAATTTGTGCTTGAAAATGAACTTATTGGTTTGCAGTTTCCCCTGGTTGTGAATTGTCAAGTAATATTTAGTAAGACTTTTAATTCTATTAGAGTATTTTTGTGTGTAACCATACTTTTAAAAAATGTTTTATGATATCTTGTTCACTGTTCCCCACTCTCCAGTTTTCCACACACTTAATTCTTCCAATTTCAGAGTATATTAGGGTAACACTTAACACTAATGGTATACTAGACAACTATCAAAATGTCAGTGGGTTAGTACAATATATTGATCAGCCTTTGCTAGGTTATTCTTCTGTGACAAACAATCCCCATATCAACAGCAAAGGTTATTTTTTTGGTGTATGTTGGCTATGTGTTAGCTGCAACTCTGCTCCATACGTCTTCTTCATCTGGGATCCAGGCTGAAGGCCTCTAGGCTGAAGAAGCACCTTCTACCTAAAGCTTGCTGTTCTCAGGACAGGAAAAAGAGTAATGGTAGAGTCATGCCATAGCTCTTGAAGCTTCTGCTCAAATGTAGTCTATGTCGCTTCTGCTCACATTCCACTAGCCAAAGCAAGTCATATGGCCAAGCCCAATATGAATGGGCAGGAAGTAGAATCTTCTTCCAGGGAGACTTACCACCCAAGACCACAAGAGCTATAGAGGCATCAGATAGTTGAGAACAATAATGCAATCTACCAAACAGTAGAATTTTGATTCTCACTCACGTAACAGTTCAATACAAGTGTTCCTGGTTTGTAGGCAGTGTTCCTCCTTGTGATCATTCAAAGACTCAAGCTATTTCCATCTTGTAGTTCCACCATCTGCATCCAGCCAACAGATGGGGAAGAGAGAATGGAGAAGCCTCATTCACTTGTTAAAAGTCTGGGCCTAGAAGAGACATATATCCCTTCTGTAAAACTTTTTGATGGCCACCTGGATATAAGGAGTCAGAGAGACAGGGGACGCTGGAAAATGTCTCCTCTGCCTGGGCAGCCACCTCAGTAACAACTCCACTATGGAAGGAAGAGGATGAATGTTTAGTGATTTCTTAGCCATTTCTGTCACTCAGAATTCAAGCTCCCTATCCTGGATGTGCTTAGGCTTTATTTTTAGACATATTTATGCTGAAATTGGGATGGCCAAAAAGTATTCAGTATCTCATAGTTTGGTTTTATTTTTGTTGTTGTTGTTATTAATGTAGATCCTACTGACTCAAATAACAAACAATCAGCTACTTAGAAAATTGTTGTGTTCCTTGTCTAAGACAGATGTTACCCCATCTATCATGTTCCAAAGACCAAATATACAATTTTATTTCTTGATAGTTCAGAAGGAAAGCATTAGTAATGATTTTCACAAGTTGCCTATTAATTTTCCATTTCCAGTTTGGGGTTACAAAACCACTAATGCAGTTGTGTTTGTCTCCAAACCCCTGAGTTGGAACAAGTAATCACAGTTGCTTAACTACCCAAGTGAAAAGAATAACGATTGGTCATTTACAAGCACAGATTTGTGAATAGGAAGAGAGACCTCACTCAAATGAGGTATGCAAATAATTGACTAAAGTTGAAGATTGGTCTCAATGATCACAAATAGCTAGTTACAAGTAGTTGCTTCAGCAGTCAACTGATAACTCTTTATCACCAAATCCCCAAACTGCCACCCACTTCCTATCATGGGCCCTCTACTTCAGCCTTCTCTAAACTTGTGATGGTGGCCTAGATGCACAGGATATTGGCCAAGAGCTCATTTATAGCCATAGCCCAGGACTCCCAGAGAGCTTTATTTTTACCTCTTTAATAGCATAGTCACATTCTGTCCTCTATCTTAGTGGTTTGTACACAACCCTTTTCTCTCCTTTTAGATAATAAGCTCCTTGAAAGCAGGACTCGTGTCATGCTTATCTTCCTATTCCCCACAACACTTACCTGGAACATAATCAATTCTTAATATTTATTTGTTTATGTGAATTAGGTAAAGTTACAGATTAATCTGGGTCCAGACCTACAACTGAGGCCACATTCAGATGGTGCTTCCACTAATTAAGCTGCTGGATGCCCAGACTGCATCTGCTAGGCTGCTAATTCCCTTCTCATACACCCCCCACTCCTGTCTTCTTTTTCAATGAAAATGCTGATGTCATTGAATCTTGCTTCTATCACTTCACACGTTAGAAGAGGAACTCGAGAAGGAAAGGGAAATCTGCCCAGGCCTCACTCTTAGCTTCCTTTTTTCCTTTCTTGGTTTCCATGTTGGTCATATGGCAACCATAGGAAGATGTTTTGGAGTTCTCACTATGAGGTTCCTGAAAATGTAGGACCCTCCTAAACTTCTTGGCCTCCTCTGTGGTCTCTCCTTATCCTCACATTCAGAAGCCAAGAAGGTCATCCTGTTTCCTTCAGTTCTTCAGAAAATTGGAATCTAAAGTCAGACAGACATTTCAGATTTCCCTACTGTGAGACTTTACACATCTCAGTATTATCTGTGAAGAAACCAAAATCTTGACCTTATAACAAAGGAAGAGGAAGGAATCACGGGGAGCAGCAATGATGTGGTAGAAAGAATCATCTAGGCAGGAATCAGAGAATCTTGGGTTTGATCTCTGGCTCTTTTTGTTTTCATTTGGCTGACCCTGGACAAGCTGAGTCACCCCTCTGGGTCTCACTCCTCAGTATAGAATGAGCAGGCTCAATTAGGGTACCTCTAACCTCCTTTCCAGGCCAGAAAGTAAGAGTCACTAATATGGCAGGCAATGGCCATTATAATGGAGCCACCATCTCTAGTCTTCCAGAGATGTGGTTTTCAACCCAAGCACCCACCATCTGCCTTTTTGTGTTAGCTGACAACCCATCACCTGGGCTAGGTGTAAAATCTTAGCCAGTGAATTAGGTGATATTTCTTCCCTTTTCCATTTAGAAGAGGCACAAAAATATACATCCCATCCCAACAAAACAGATTTCCTTTTTTCAAATGTGACTAGTAGAACAGTACTTTCTCAGCACCGATAATCTCCGGATGGGAGGATAACAAGACCTAAATTTCTTCTCTTCTGTGTGGAGTTCAGTAAAGGAAATAATGGCCCCAAGTAATGGAAAAGCTTTAATTTCCAAGCTCTAGTTGGAGCAGAGGGTTCTGGTTTTTGGCAAGATGTTCTAATGGGCTTCCCACAGTAGGAGTTAAGGCATTATCTGGTAACAGGAGCAAGGAGTTGAATATGTTCTGTATAATGTAAAATTCTATCTCCTTTGTGGGCACAGGGATTTGGCCATTTATATTGTATTTAGAAGAAAAAAAGGAGGTTCTTGCTATTAATTTGAATTTAGATTACTCAGTCTCTGAGAATTCTTGCTTTTTCTTTGTGTGTGCCTGCATATGTTTATGTGTTTATTGTGTGTGTGCGTGTGTGTAGTGGGGAGGAAGGGAGTGATGGAGAGAGGTTCTCATATTCACCCATCTGGAGCCTGTAGGCAGAATAAGAAACTTCTGCACATCCCAGGAGTGAGGAAACCTTGGAGGGGACCTTTCCTGAAAGGCTGGGGCTTGCTATTGATTGTCCTACTAAAGTCCCTGTGGGGCTATTCTTAATTGAGTAACTCAGACCTTGGGAAAGCCTGTTGTGGCATCATTAGACTACTCGGTTAGATGAAAGGAAGCAACTGGTACTGAGTTTTAATAGAATTTCCCCCTTCAGCAGAGAGTTTCACTCCTGAGGCCAGTTGGTAGGGAACTGAGAAGGAAAGTAGAAGATTAGAGATCTCTTAGGTGGCATTATTGTTTCTCTTTCCTTCTCCCACCTTCTAGACCTGAGAGGGGAAAAATGAGAAGGGATTTTCCTAAAAAGAGGAGTGACAGGAAAGAGCAGGACATAAAGCACCAGGAAAACAAGAATGAGCCACTCTCCCAGAGAAGAAACAAGGAGTCTTTGAAACGCTGGAGCAAGGTTAAGAGGGGAAGTGAGTCTACAAAGAGAACTATGGGCAGTTTAAATTGTTTTAATGCTTTTACCTTGCTTTAATAGAACATGCATTTTCAGCACGGGGATATCTCCCCCAAGGGAGCAAAACTGTTTCTTGGTAGATGAAAAAAATTTAAATATTGTAATGGTATGTGGCCTTCCAAAAGGCTGTGGTAAATAAATAGATATACAGTGTATCAGCGGCGTTTAAATTTCATGGGTGGGGGTGAAGGCTGGGATGGGGTGCAAGTAGGAAAAAAATGTCTAAAAAGTCTCTGTAGAGGGGCGATCACGAAAAAAAGTTAAGGAAGAGTGTACCAGAACAAGCATATTTACCTTCAGTTTCACGTTATCCACTTCTGTTTGTAATTTCCTCTAGTTATCTCTGTCCTCTCATTATAGAACACACAAGTCTTGTATTAGAGGATATGTGGGGAAGTTAGACCTCCATCACATCAGCTCCCAGCAGGGGCCTCTCAGAGAGAGCAGCTGGAGGCCAGGGATCCTGCTGGCATATGCAGTCATGGAAACAATGGCCCTGGGCAGAAATGAAGACTGGTGGGGATTGAGGAGGAGTGGGGAGGGTGTTATGGGGACAATTCACTTGCTGACAGGAGGCCAGTTCCCTCTGTGGTTCTCAAAGTGTGGTCCCAGGACCAGCAGCATCAGCATCACTGGGAGCTTGTTAGAAATGCAAATTCTTAGGTCCTACTCTAGACCTGCTGAATCAGAAACTCTGGGGGTGGGGCTGTTTTAGTAAGCTCCAGGGGAGTTGGAAGCCAGTCAAGTGTGAGAGGCACTGAACTAGAGGCAGGTGACCCAAGGGAGTGGGGAGCTGCCCTTTGGGTTATAGAAGGAAGTAGAAAGTGGGGGCTCAGTAAATGAAAACTTTCCACTCTCTAGTTTTTAATCATCTTTAAAAATTTTCTTTTAGCCCTTAGTAATATAAACGTAGCTCATTTTCACAGGGGAGTAAAACAGCTCTGCAGTCAAATTTGCTGAGTACAAAGTGAAGTCTGCCCTAAGTTGGCTAATTAAGGCCATGTAAGTAATCAAGGCAAGCAAGCCAAGGACAGTAAATCTCAGACTTGTCTTGGCTGGTTCTGCTATCTTCGCTGATCACCTAAACCAAATAACCAGCCATCACTTCTTTATTTTTCGCTATGTAGACATTGACAAAATGTTCACAAAGACTTCCTAATCTATTCCAGAAAGATTAAGTTGTTTGCACAAGTCCATACATAGGGAAACTAAGTTACCATCAGCATTACATCCTCACTGATGCCCGAGATCCAGACTCCAAGGTTCTGACTCTAAACTTGCACATTATCAAGTTCAACTTTTTTTCTTTCTCTTTTAATTCTTTCCTTCCTTATGAACTATGGCAATTTATATAAGTTTAATGTTTTGTATTTATAAAGCATTCATAATATTTGTCCTGAAAACATATTATCTTTTTAATAGGTAAGAGGAAAACTAAGGTTGAACACAATTTGGTAACAACTCCCTTCAGTTTAGCCTATTCTGCTCCCTAGGCCAGGGCCAGCTGCATAGCTTGCAAACCCTAGATTAAACGTAGGTTGCTTCTGATGCTTTCCTCAGAGTTAATTTCTATCAGGGACCTATTAATCATAGACTAATTACTATAGAAGAAACACTGTATAGTAATGACTTTCCAGTCCTCCCAGAGCTGGTCCCTCCCCAGGTTACACTATGAAGGTAGACTCCAGTGAAAATACACCAAGATATTTTTTCCTGACCAAAACTAGTTGAATCTCTATAAAAATTTGTTTCTGTGGTTTATGTTTTGGACATAATAATTATGCCTCCGTGATTTTCCAGGTTTACATCTACAAGGATCTCCCGTCAAGTGTTGACTTCCATCACAAGGAAGTAGCAAAGAATAACTGAATACGTTGTTGAGTTCCCCTCACCCCAGGATTTAAATAATTTAAAACAATTTTCCCATTGTTGTCCCCTTTCTCCTACTGGGCCAACTAACATATCACATTTACAATAACTTCTCCTTTGTGTTTTTCAAAAACATGTTCTGGCCTAGATCACACATCGAATTTCAGGTCCTATGAGTTCTTGACCATGTAGTTATTTGGAAGCTCCTCGTGGGCTTTTTTTCTTCTTCTTCTTTTTAGGAAGATTAGCTCTAAGCTAACATCTGTTGCCAATCCTCCTCTTTTTGCTGAGGATGACTGGCCCTGAGCTAACATCCGTGCCCGTCTTCCTCTACTTTATTTTTTTAACATAAAGTGTCCTATTATGTTATCAAGTGAGTACAGATGCAAGGATAGCCTTTTTCAAAATTATTTTTGTATTTGTAACCCTGAATTAGCCAAATAGTTCACACTTGGTGGTAGGTGTAACCCTTTTCAAGGACATTTCTTAAGGAACCCCAACCTTTCCCAGCACATGATTTTATGAAGTGATACCCAGTGGGGCCTCTACGTTACAAAACAGCCCTGTCTTGGTGCAAACTGTAGATAAACTAATGTTTATTGAGCCTTTTTTTTTGGCCAGGTGCAGACTGAAATGTTTTCCATGTATTCACTTGGACTTCATTAACAACCCGATGACATAGGGAGCTCTCATTATCCCCATTTTACAAATGAGGAAAGTGAGACCCAGACAGTTTAAGTAACTTGCCCAAGGTCACACTGCTGATGAGTGGCCAGGCCATTTCACAAGAGCTCTAATATATGGCTTCCAAAGATCTCCACCACCTTCACTCTTTAATTCCACTGCTCCACACTTGCCCTCCTTCCCACGCCCACCCCACACATTTTTTACTGTCGGGTTAGCCTGGAGCCCTGGTTGCCTTCAAGATCCTTTGTTTCCTCAAACCCTGCCCCTGGCTCGAGTCACACAGAACGCCTGAGCATCTGACACGCATTGGTCATGCCTCCTCCCTTTGGGACTAATTTCACGCTGGGCTTAGTGATGCATGCAAGAGCATTATCTCAGGCTGCAAGCAGCAACCCCTGGGGTATAAGTATATTCTGTCCATGGCTCAACTTGGAGAGAGAGAAACTTTGGAAAACCGAGGCACTCTAACAGTGCAGGAGCAAGTAATTCCTCAAATGCTTCCATGAAAGATGAGACAAGGACAAGACGAATATATTTGGAGTTGTGTTTCAATCTGGTGGCTCATCCCCTCAAGCCTTTCTCCCTCTGAGGACCTCTTGGTGGGGAGTGGCCCAGCCCACACTCGAGCCAAAGCAGAACACTGCCAGGACACCAAGCACCACTTCTGATGAAGGCAGGTGGCTACTGCTCCTTCCTCTTTCCCCTTATCTGAGTGGATCAGAAGTCCAGGTGCCCCGCGAAATACAGGATATCTGACCTGTGTGTCCTACCTTGAGGACCCTGCAGTATTATCATTAGCTTCCAAAGCCTGCAGGACAAAAAGGAAAAAGAGCCTGTCCATGAACAGCAAACATACTGTCCTCCTCTGCTCCCTACCTCACCAAATATTTTTGTCAAAAGCAACTAAAAGTGGCAATTGTGGAGGCCAGCCCAGTGGCGCAGCGGTTAAGTTTGCACATTCCGATTCGGTGGCCTGGTGCACCGGTTCGGATCCCGGGTGCGGATGTGGCACCGCTCAGCAAGCCATGCTGTGGCAGGTGTCCCATATATAAAGTAGAGGAAGATGGGCATGGATGTTAGCTCAGGGCCAGTCTTCCTCAGCAAAAAGAGGAAGATTGGCAGCAGATGTTAGCTCAGGGCTAACCTTCCTCAAAAAAAAAGAAGAAGTAGCAATTGTTATATTCAACATTTGTCCAGTTGAGACCATCTTGGGGTCTGCTTTATCTCTGCCAGTGTTCAAATCCATAGGGAGTTTTAGGATGCAACAATACTGAAGCAGGTTTATCTTTGCCACATACGACTTGGACCCTATTGAGGTTATTATCCAAAATTTATTTGAGGAATGTTTACTATAACATCCAGGAGTTTTGGAGTTTGCTTAGGGAAAACTTTAACTGTAAGAATAAGCACAAAGCCAGGCTCCTGGTATGGCTGAACTGTGGTATAAATAATTCCCCCTCATCCCACGATGAGTCAACACGGATTTGTGGTGTCTACCAGGTGCCAGGCCCAGAGCACGCAGAGGTGAGTACCACAGACAAAGTTTCCTGTCCTGGCGAGACTTCACAATGGCTTATTCTGAGAGATTCTTGGATGCCAACTATTTACTTTCAAAAGATTCAGTGGGAATTATTTTAATTTAAGAAATACTCATGACAGCCGGTTCGGGGGCAACTTTTCCAAACATGCTGTAATAAAGATGGCAATTTTAGCTAAATCACACCCTGTTCTTCAGACACTTGACTCAGATTTTTCTCTACGACAGTAAATCTGTGTTCACAACCTGGAAGCTTGTGGGGACCAGCCACTCCCGCTCAATCTCAAAGACAGGTTTTCAGGCTGGACTTCATTTTCTAGAGGAACAAATCCTTTAAATATTTTTATTCAAAGAGGACAGTAATGGCAACCTTGTTATGACAGTAAGAGCCGACCTGAATATTTTAATGCAAGACCTTCTAGGTTTTTGTACTAGGATACCACTGCAACTAATAGATTTAGGAACTGCCAGAATTTCTAAGGAGAAGGTGAAGAAGAAAATATACACCTACCTGGAGGTATGTCAGAGTATTTCCTGAGACAATTAAAGACACTGCCTCAGATTCTGAGTGACTTAATATATTGGGTGTTTTATGCTTCCTCCTTCCTATTATCCAACAAATACATATTCCATGTTCATCATACCATGCATTGTTCTAAACGCTTTACTAATATTAACTTTTTCGCTTAAGATCTTCCAAATTCTGTATATTTTATACATTTCTGATGCTGCTATTTCTATTGGTGCCTTACAGAAGTCATGCCTTTAGGTATATCTTCCTGCTACATCACTAAAATTGGTGTTACAAAAAAAGTCTCTGTATATTCTGCATCCCTTAAGTAAATATATTAATTTCTATTGGATAATTTACTATTCTTTTAAGTTTTTAAAATAAAAATGGATATGATCTTCAAATGTTCATCTTTCCATTATTTACTCTCCCAGTTTCAAAAATTCCCAATTATTCCTGAGCCAGCCCTGACGGCCTCGTGGTTAAAGTTCAGTGTGCTCTGCTTTGGCACCCGGGTTTAGTTTCCAGGTGCAGAATTATACCACTCGTCTGTGAGTTGCCCTGCTGTGGCAGTGGCTCGCATAGAAGAACCAGAAGGACTTACAACTAGAATATACAACTATGTACTGGGGCTTTGGGGAGGAAAAAAAAGGAGAGAGAGGAAGATTGGCAACAGATGTTAGCTGAAGGTGAATCTTTCCCAGCAAAAAAAAAAAAAATTCCCAATTATTCAAAGCTGTGTATTTCTCAGGTTCTGTTATATATGGTTACAACAGCAATAAGTGATTCAAAGAAAAAACATTTTCCTTCAGGTTTCAAGAATAGCCCTTCTCAATGCAAAGTTTCAAAGAAATTTTAATGAAAGAATGTTAGGCAGCACAGTAGTTACAAAGAATTCCTCTTTCCAGTCAAAAAGACTCAGGTTCAAATCTCCAAACCCCAGCTCCAGCTCTTACTAGTTGTGTGAACTTGAGCAAGTTATTTAATTCTCCGAACTTCAGTTTTCTCATCAAAAAAGTGAAAATATGAACACTGTCCTCAAAGTTACTATGAGGATTAATTAGAATAACACTTGTATCTTGTTTAATCTAGTGCCAGCATATAGCAAGCTCTCAATAAGTGGTTGCTAATATTATTACCAACACATAAGAGTGCCAACTATATGACAGGCAGTGCTGGGAGATTTCACATATGCTGTCTCCTTTCATCCTTCACAATGTTGTGAAGCAAGGAAAAATTCTTCCATTTTAATAGATTAGGAAGCTAAGGGTCAGAGAGGTTAAGCAACTTGCTCAAGGCCGGGCTGGGATTCACAGCCAGGTCTGCCAGACTACAAAGGCCATTTTCTTCACCCCATGGAAGAAAATTGTCCTTTCAAAATTTCTCTTGTATTTCCTACAAAATGTGCATCACCATTTTCAAGTTTGTATTAACACATTGCTACTCGAAACATGAAACCACTTCTTTTATCCACATTATCATAAATGATAAATATGTTTCTCGCCATATTTAACTCCTTTATCATTCAAGATAAACATATTTTGCCTAGAGCCTGTATTGTCGATTAGAAGAAATTGAAGATCTGTACTTAAGATCTATAAACAAAAGCCAGATCAAATCACAGAGTAAAGAAATGTCTGCTGCTTTGGTTCCCAGGACTGAATGTGGATTTATCTTGACCTGAATTTGGATTTTAGTCCTTGTAACTCAACTTCATACATTTCTTCTTTCATTCAACAAATATTCATTGAATGTTGGATGAATTAGTCCTAAGTCCTGCCTTCAAGGAACTGAGGGTTCAACAGGAAAGATATGTTGTACAAAAAGACCTGTAATTCCAGACAAGAAGCGACAGGTGCTACAAGAAAGGTTGAAATGAAATTCCAGGGAGTCTCAAGGATCGTAGTTTCTTCCTGTTGGGAAAAGAAGGATCAAAGCCATCTTGAGGGAAACAGTGGCCTCTTCTATTAACTGCTCCATCCAGGTGCAAAGTATTCATGAATTTACTTCAAAATAATACATAAAGGGGCAAGTGGGTAGAGGTGTTGTTGAAATAAGATAGTCCAGGGGTTGATCACGTGGAAGCTGAATGATGGGACTACACAGGGCTTCATTATACTCGTGTGTCTGCTTTTGGGTGTGTTTGAAATTTCACATTATATGAAGTTAAAGTATTCCACAAGATCATTTGCTTGTGTAGTAAACTGCATGCAAAAGGCTGCAAAATGTCTAATATAATGGTTTGGACCTGGAGGACTGACGGGACAGAGAGGCCGTGATTGAGCACCAGTGAAAGGAACTGAATTCTCCCTCCCCACCCACTATTCGTCCCCACCTCTCACTCCATACACCAAAGCCTATTCAAAAGTTCTTTAATGTAAAACCATAGGTTAGAAAGACTGAGCATAGGGTAAAAACAACCCAGGGATCCCCTAGTAGCAATGCCTACCTCTGGGGAGGGAGTGAGCACATATCCTGAAGAAAACACAGTCAGTGTGGGTTTTACAGAAAATTGAACTCAGCACAATCCATAAAGTTCAGAGGCCTCAGAGTATCTGCGGACTTGAGTTACGAAGCAATGTCCCATCACTTTCATCACTCACGGAGATCTTACATGTAGGCTCAGGGAAGGATATGTGTCAATATTCGTAGGTGAGACAAAAGCATTCAACACGGCATTGACCCAAGGGTTCTCAGTGGCTCTATAGAGCACACCCCCCAGCATGTTTCCTATGCAGTGTTTTCTATTAATTAAACACAATATAATTTTGAAGTAGACACACCTCTAGCCTGGTTCCCTTGCTCTCAGGTGTACAGTGGGGAGGATAGATCTCAGCCATCTGGCAGCATTCCATAAGACTGGACAGATTTGTGAAATATTGCCCTGGGGCAGGTGCTTGATACACTTTTTATACTCTCTTGAGGGTGATAGAGTGTATTTCTCTTAGATGTTCTGCCTGGATATTTTACCAGGATCAGGATGTTTTTGAAGAAGTATTACCACCCTGACTCCAAACCCCAAATTAAAATTACAGCAGGTAAAATTATAGAGTGTCACATGCTACTTTAATTCTGTGCTGCCGTACTTTAGTGGCTTCTCATTTAAGAGTACATAATTATTTTCAAATTATCGTAGATCATTTCACGGTTAAATTAGATTATCAGCTAGAACTTCCAGGGAGATTGGAATTCTACATGCAAATTAGATTCTGATCACTATTTATGCTCCTTTTGGATAGTTTTGTTTCCTGAACTCTCAGATCATCTATTTCACGGATAACCATCCTAGGGAACTGGGAAATATTTAAATGGAAGAGATCAGCACTGTTTCACATGGCATGTATGCAAGAGATGTGGCCCAGATCAGAAAATTAGCTATTATTCAGTAGGGGTATAGGTTTCCAAGAACATCAAAATATTTCTTTAAGGAAATATAAGTCACCTGAACTCTTACTTCTTAATTATATGCAGGGGTGTGTGTGTGTGTGTGTGTGTTTTCTACACCTTATTTCAGTAAAAGAGAAAGAAGCTCTTAAGAGGGTCTCTGCCTTTATACACTGTGAGACAAAATGATTTGGAAACTCCCTAGATATGCTATGATCAACTGTTCTACTTTCAGTTTTGACAACTTTAATGCTTCCAAGCCACTAAGTTCCTGATCTTCTTCTTCTTCTTTTTTCTAAAGAGAAACAACTATTTTGTTTACATATGTAGTCAGTACAGTTATCTAAATTTGTTTCTACCAACACTGCTTGATCTCTGTAGTGTCAACTGATAAGATCTATCCCTTTCATAGGGCCAAACATCTTCCAGATTCCAGGTCAGAGGTCACTTCCTTGGGGAAAGTCAGAAGACTTAAAAGAGGTTGAAAAGCCTGGATTTCCTCACAAAAATCAGCCACACAGGATAATCTTAGAACCTTTACATTCTAAATCCCACCGGCTACGTGATTATATGATTGGTGTTCATCTACCCACGAGACAATATAAGCTCCACGAGGGTAGGGCCTGGGTCAGTTTTGCTAACCGTTATATCCTCAGTGCCCAAAACCAAGAAGGTACTCAAAACATATTTGTTGAATTAATGAAAGTAAAAATATGCATAAATATGCGCATGAATAAATGAGTGAATTAAAGAAATTGCTCAAAGAGGCTTTATCAATAACACTTTAGAACTTCATTGTCCAATACAGTAGCCACTAGCCACATGTGGCTATTTAAATTTAACTGTAAATTAATTAAAATTAATAAAATTAAAAATCCACTTCCTTGGTTGCACTAGTCACATTTCCAGTGCTCAATAGTCACACATCACTATTGGCTACCACCGTTGACAGCCCAGATTATAGAGCATTTCCATCATTGTGGAAACTTCTATTGGACAGCGCAGTTCGAATAATTCTAAAATTCTAGCCCAATGAGAGTAGTAGTTTTCCAGGCTTCACCAGCTCATTATTATTGCTGCTATTGTTAATATTAACTGTGTGACTTACACACCTCTCCTATAAAACTATTCCCCACTCAATGATTGAGCATAATCTGAATATTTCACCTCTTTTTCTTCCAAAAAATTTGGCTGCTTTGATTTGTAAGTTTGCAAGAACTTATAGTTCTGTATACTTTCCTGAGCACTCAAAAGAGTCCTTGAAACTGAGAAAGTCTACTGTCCTAAAAGTGCATTTATTACACAGGTCAGGCCTCAAAGTGCTATGCTCAGAATAAAAATGAGAAAGATATAATGTGTTCTAGATGTCGTCATTAGTGTATGAGGAATTTGGATTTGTATTAATTTACTTATTTACGTTAAATGCATGATTGCACACATTCTGAAATTCTGTGCTAAACTGCATAGTCTTCCAAATGAATAGTAGTCAACACATTTATTGAGATTCTTTTATTTCAACAATTACGCATTTTTAAAAATCTTGTTTACAGCCATCTTGGTCTATGCATTATAAACAAACATTTTGTTTTTGAGAGCAGAGACTAAAAGTTGCCAGGGGTTGGGAGAACAAAACTATAGCATTTATACTAAATTAAAATAATAATTTGATTTAAATACCCATACAAACAAAAGCATCTTTAGTGATATAAGTGCTAGAAAGAGGATAAGAGAGTGGTGAAGATAATATGATGCCAAGATTCAGGTACATAAACCGGGAAACTGAACTCAGCAGGAGAAATTTGCAAATGCAAATCCCCAGGGAGCTTTGTCTCTTGTAATAAAAGCAAGGTCCTATGTCTCTTTTTAGCAAGCTAGACTCTATGTATAATCCCATTTTTCTCCATATCTATGTGAAAAAAGATTCTATCCAGTAAATACTATGGTTACCTTAACTGCACCCACATGTTTTAAACTTTATGTCACAAACTTTTGTCAATCTGTGTCATAAAACAACAAAATCAGCTTTTGAACCAAATTCATTTTACAGTGCCATCATTTTCATGTCCCAGGTTTCAGTGACAGTTAATAAAAACAACGAGTACCAGCACTATTAACCACGCCAATTCTAAACACGCTTGTCAACATAGCTGAAACATTATCGTTTATCATATTCTAGTACCTTCAAGTTTTCATACCACAGGTGTTCCAAGTCATTGGACATCAATACTTCCCTAATAGCACACTTTAAAACTTCAAGCCCTACAAACTGAAAAGTACACAATTAACCCTTTTTCAAGTGCATTTGCAGGGATTACAGCTGTGCCTACTCAGGAGCAATCTTAGGTTTTCTGCTTCACTCTCTCCCTATTTAGTCAGCATTTATGTCTCAGGATTTTTCATTTACAAAATGCGTATCACATTTGGCAAAGGTGAAACTGTGTGGTTCCACCGCTTGGCTTTTGAGCCATTCAGATCTTGCTTCTCGAAATTGTTACTTTGCAGAAGTTGGAAGCTCCGATGCCTTCTATCTTGAGGCATGTTAACATTGATGAGTTCAGTAAGTCTGGGTGACAGGCAATAAGGAGAGATGGGTGGAAACTGTGATAAGCCCCATCTGCAAACTTTTAAATTTTTTTAAAAAATATTTAAAAGCCTGCACAAGCCCACTGAGTACAATCTGTGGAGTTGCAAGGATGGAGTTTCTGCTTGAGGGAACAGCTTGAGCTTGGGACAGGGGCAAGAGAGTTAGCGACTGGAACCACTGAAGGAACTTTGCGTTCCAGTAAAAGTCACAAGGCCATGCTTTACAAAGGGCCAGGCAGTCCATCCGGAGCAAGTTTTTCAAGTTTCAGGTTGTAAAATTTTATCTAATTATGAACTAACTTTAACCTTTCTTCAGCTTTTCTCCATCTCCTTCACAAGTACCTCAAGTTCTTTCTGACCACTGGTATCATAGTCCAAACCACGCAGGGCAGGTTTATTATTTGTCCCAGTTTTTTGTGTGAAACAACAACAATGGAAAAGGAATTCTGAGATCTCTCACAAATTTTGAAGTTCTGTATCTTTGAAGATGGTCTTCCTCCAGATGGTATTCCTACTCTTTTTTTTTTTAAGGATTGGCACCTGGGTTAACAACTGTTGCCAATCTTTTTTTTTTTGTTTTTTTTTTTTGTTTTTTTTTTTTCTTTTTCCCCCCCCCCCCCCCCCCCCCCCCCCCCCCCGCCCCGCCTTCCACAGTTGTATATCTTAGTTGCCGGTCCTTCTAGTTGTGGTATTCCTACTCTTAATGGAAACAGGGTATTTAAAATGGCTGGGCTAACATTACTCTACTGTAAACTGGTACTGTGTTTAAATCCGGTGCAATTTGGGGCAAGTAAATAATCTCTCTGTTTCAATTTTCTCATCTTTTTTTTTTTTTTGAGGAAGATTTGCCCTGAGCTAACATCTGCTGCCAATCCTCCTCTTTTTGCTGAGGATGACTGGCCCTGAGCTAACATCCGTGCCCATCTTCCTCTACTTTATATGTGAGACATCTACCACAGCACTGCTTGCCAAGCGGTGCCATGTCTGCACCCGGGATCCGAATTGGCGAACCCCGAGCCACCAAAGTGGAACGTGCGCACTTAACCGCTGCGCCACCAGCACAGCCCAATTTTCTCATCTTTTAATGTGAATCATGATAGTACCTAGCTCATAGGATTGTTATAAGCATTCTAAGTGTTGACGCTTATAAAGGTACAGTGTATGTCACCTAGTAGGTACTCAATAAATAATATCTATTTAATTGTTACACTTCCCATATCATTTGCTAGTTTTCCTGGACATTGATAATACAATGATAATGACACTGAGAAATGTGGTAATTGTGCTTAGGTAGAAGAGTGCAAAGTAAGAGGAAATGGCTTAAAAACAAAGGGGAAATGACAATTAACATTTATTGGGTGCTTACAATGTGTCAGACAGTGTGATAAGTGCTTTCTTTACACGTATTGTCTCATTTACTTTTCACAACATCCCCATGAGTTATGAATTATTAATAACTGCATCTTGAAAATGACTCACCTGGTGGTTTGTACTGTGAAAACCTGGTTAAGCTAGGCCTAGGTTCCCCAGAATCCTCTTCCCTGTATCCTTCTGGGTTTGATTTGACCAAAAGTGGAATTTGCATGAGATTTGAAAGACGGAAGTAAAGCAGCGGCCCTTACTCTCTGAAGGTCATCATGGTTAGTTGCAGTAATGGGCAGACATAGAGGCACCAGTAGGTTCCTGCTATCCTCATTCCTCCACTCCATGTCCTGCTCTTTTTTGGGACCTCTGGCCCTGCTGATCAAACACAGCATCATCAGATGCTGACTGCATACCTTCCAAGGCAACAGCTCCCCTAGATTTCTCCCCCAGCTCCCTACTTACAGTCCCATTTTGGCAGGTGGACATGCCTGCCTTCTCAGATGGACTGATGGGTGACCCCTCTGATCTTCCAACTCCCCCTTCAGACCTCCGCTTCCCCAGTGCCTCCTGCAGTAGCGGTTCTGCTTCCCTAACTGAACCTTGACTGATAGGAGATAGTGGCATCACGGTGAGATTAACTAGTTTACCCAAGATCACTCAGTGCATGGTGGAGCCGGAAGTGGAAGCCTTAATCTGCTTCCAGAGCCCATGCTCTTAATAACCACTATACGGCATTGCCTTGAAGAGAGAGATGAGGAAGAAGGAGATAGGGAAGAAAGGAGAGAGGTAGGGCTTCAGGATTGTAAATAAGAAGGGACGAAACAGGAGATTAACAGTCTAGGAGAAGGCAGAAGGAAACAGGGAGGAAACGATAAGAAGTAGACGGCAAGCAAGGGAGAGAAGGGGAGAAAAATGAAGAGGAATAAAAGATAAAAGGGGATGGGATAGTAGCATTCCCAGCTCTACTGCTCTGCTAATACTTCCTTTTTAGCACAAAGGGGGAATTTTAAGCATGGCTAATATGTACACGCCAGAGGACTGCAGAGTTCTAATGCTCAATTTTTGCACAAGCTAATGCCCTTTGAGTTTTACTCTTCTGTTAGAAACTGAGTCTAAAGTTTCATTAATGTTTTTTGTTTTTTCTTTAACAGAGGACCTAATAATTTCTCAAATTATTCACTCTTTTTCTAGCCTTTGTTAATCAACTTTTACAACCTTGCAAGGCAGCAACCTTTTTTCAGACTTTGTCCATGAGTTGAGAAATCAAATATTTTTATGCAACAGAAAGATGACTGATATTTAATTACAGATCATCATGTTCAACTGGGGTGATTATCAATCTAACTATGTGAAATTCAACATGAGGGATGTGGCAAACTTTGCACATAATTCCAAAATAGAGGTGTGAAATTTTCCCATGTGACTACTTGGTTTACCCTAGATATTTACTATGTATAATATTACAGCTGCCAAGGAGGCACAGAAATTAGTTAAAAATCTTGTTGGGTTTTATTTTCCACTTTGAGGCAGTTAAGACTCTAAAAATATCCTGTCTACAGTGCAGAAAGTGCTCTCCAAATGTCCTGATGTACGTGGAGGCGAGAGGACATTCTGCCTGACTTTAAGGACACCCCATCTCACCCCCGCCATCTCACCCCCACCATCATCCCGCATGACTGCCCATGCACTGCTCCTGACTTGCATTTTAAGCCTTGGTCAGTATGCTTTTGGCGAGACTATGCCAGGAGACCAGGCTTTATGAGAGGACAGTGATAGAAAATGTGATAATCTTGCCCCAAACCATCCCTGCTCTCCGTAGGCCCTGTCCTTCTTCTCAGGTCCATGATGTCACAGTCCCTCAAGGGATCAGCCTATAAAGGTACAAAGGGACACCAAACTTGTTTTTACAACTGGTTGTCTTCTTCCTCTCCCAAGACAGGGTTGAGAAGGGTAGGCATGGCTTAATATATCGTTTAAAGTGCAATTATTTTAGACGACTACTCTCTTCTGAATTCATTACAGTAGATTTCAGTGAGTTTTGCCTAAGAGGTTACCACAGCCTCAGAATGGTACTAAAAGGCAAATTTTTGATTATTATTTATTTATTATTATAAATAATTATAGCGTTACTAATTATGTTATAATTAATTATAATTATATTACAATAAATAATTGTTTGTTATATACTATCACTTCTGTGAATAAGAAGGGACAATGTTAGTCCCCTAGTGCTTCTGGGGCCAGGACTGGAAAACCACCTTTAACTCATCAAACCCAACCCCTCAGCAGCCGTCATCACAAGGAAGTGAGCCGAGTCTAACACCTCCAGCGTTTGTTCTGTACCTCTTTGTACACCCCCTCTCACAGCTCTTTTCCCTACCAGTTCTCAATCCTCCCAGATTCTGGCCTCCTGGGTTGTTTTTCTGTCTGTAGCCTCAGGCATGACTCTGTGTATCACCCCCCTGGTGCTAACCTCTGCCCCTCCCTCTGTTCACGATTGGGATACCCTGTGAGACCATACAGACCCTCCCAGGCAGCAACTTCCCAATCCATCCAGCACCAAAGGGGACTTGAACATGAAAGTAAAAAGCTGAGAGACATGGTGTTCCCTTAAGCAAGCTTCAGTTCTGAGGGTGGTTATTGACAGCTTATTCTCTAGTCCCTGTATTGTGACTCTGGGTAATAGTGTGGCCATCACGGTGTCAACGTTATGCTTGCACTAAGATTTCCTCCAGATGACTGTGAGCTCTTTATCTGAACCCTGAAATACACCCAGGGCTGTTGGAGAGCGGCAGACCTGGAATGTGGGGGTGATGCAAAACGGAGAGAGAGACATTCAAAGATCAAGCACGTTTGCCTTGCCTGGGCTTATAAGTGGGAAAAGCACTCCTATACCAGGCAGGCAGCACTCCAAGAAAGCCAGCTCTGCTGCCTCACTCGTAGCCTTCACTCAGGACCTTTTCGCTCGGTTCAACTTGTAATCTGCTTCCACACTTGGTTTTGGTTAACTGACATTCTAAGCTTTTACCTTGTCTCCCAGCAATAGTTTAAGTTGTATTCCTTGGGTTGGGGATAGATGCTGATCCTCTATTGCAGACTCTGATCTGTCTTCTTAGGGACACTTCAAACATGTTTATGGAACACAAGTGCTATGTAGCCCAACACCAGCAACAGTCCCTACTCTTGTATGTGAATGTAGGGCTCAGCTGAGCCCAATTGACTCCAAGTCTCAAGAAAAGGATTGGATGCATTGTAGAGTGAGTATCATGAAGGAGAGAGGGAAGGAGTTACTAGCACTTATTGAGCAGCTCTTATAAGCAAAATGCAGTTCTAGACACTTTGTTCAAATTATCGCCTTTAATCCTCATGATCCAATAGAATGTAAATTCCATGAGGTCAGAGACATTTGCTGTTGTATCTCCAGTGCCTAGAACAGTTCCAGGCCCATAGAAAATGCTCAGAAAATGTTTGAGCACACCTAGCACCCAGATCTTGCTTCTGAGTATTCCGAACAGTTATCCAAGGGCTGAGAAAATATTTTCTTTTGTGTCCTATGGTTTGAATAATAACTTACATTTATTAAAGGCCTACTATGTGTAGGCATATATGTTTATTACTATAATCCCTTAAGTATCATTATCACTCATTTTTACAAATGAGGAAACTGACAGACAGTGAGGTGAAATGACTTGCCCACACAACTAGTCGGTAGTAAAGCCAACAATTAAACTTATTCTGTGCTATGCCTGTATTTTCCCCACTGTGCCATGCTGCCTCAACAAAAAACTAAAAGTTCTATTGATACATTATTCCATATGCAAAGCACTATGCAAGCAGGTAGAGCTAAAATTCTACCTACCACTTTTGTTTTAGATTCTAGATGTGTGCTTATTGTTTCTTGCCTGCCGGTTTACTTTCTATACTTGCCTGACAGAGAAGATAACAGATGCAGAGTGTGAGAGCAGAAGAAAAACAAAATATGTCCTGATCTCAAAGTCAAAATTAACTCCAACAAGAAGAGAAAGTTGAAGAAGGTAATTTTCTTTGTGATAGAGTTTAGTTTAGATCACCCACACTTCTACATTTTACAAATCGTAGAAGATATTGGGAATCCACCTTGTTTTTTTAAATTGTTTCTTTAATGGAAAGACTTGCAATTTTTAAAAGAATAGTTTAATGCTTCTTACTTATCTGCTTACCATGTCTTTCTTTCCCAAATGGGTTCTGTGATCCCTGGAGACCACCATGTCTTATTCACCTTTTTATCCCTAGTGCCTGACAAAAAGTAGAGACTCAAAGATTAATGATTGAATGAAGGAATGAAGGAAGGAAGGAACCACAAGCAAATTATTAACAAGTTAACAATAGTGCAAAGAGGTTGGACATCCAAGGCTGAGACCTTTTCTCTCCCAGCCAGAGAGTTTTTCCAGTTCTCTATCAATTTCCTTGATAGGACAGGAGCCTCTTCCCTCAAGTCTACAGGTTACTTAAAAGGCAGATTCAAATTTAGCTAATACCCACTGAGAACCTGCTGTGTTAGAATTTTTCGTGTACCATATCTTACATAAAATATCTAACAATCCTATAGCTATTATTATCCCCATTTTTCAGATGAAGATGCTTAGGCTCAAAGAAGATAAATGCTTTGCCCAAAGTCACATGGCTAGTAAGGGACAGGTTTGGAAGCTGAACCTGGTCTCAACAAAAGTTCTAGCACCCACTCCACTCCCTCACTCCTACTTCCCCACAGTGTGCCAACCCAATGTCTACCACTTACTATGTTTCGGTAGAATTTATGGCACACTTTTTCACAGCTTAACATCCCTGAAATAAGAATATGTTTTATAAATGATAGCCTCTTAAATTACTTGTATTGTGGTAATAGTTTCTCAAAAAGTATTAAATCCACCTTCTCTGTCCTGTATCCTTACCTCTAACCAAAAGTTAGTGTTAGTGAGACCCCTATTCTGTTTGTAGTGTCAAAAGAAAGCTGAAAGAACCTAACTGCAATAATTTAAAGAACAGTGGAAAGACATCTCTGAGCAAAAAAATTGTTCTGCATTTTTATTTTATCAATTAATTACCAGAAATTCTTAGCTTAGTTTATAGTATTTAATTGGCTTAGGTCCTCTTAAGCCCAACTGAGATCCCCTCAGAGGCAATGGGAGTTTTGATTGGGAGTGGAATGGAGGGTGGTTAGGGAGTTGAGGCCGTTTGAGAGGGCAGTGGGTTACTTTGGGAAAGAGAAGAAGGTGCCTCAGGGAAAGGTTAAACAATAGGGGCAGGGTTAAGAAATAGAGTTTAAAATAGAATAAGCATTTCAAGAAGGTAAATAAATACACCCCAAGCAAAGACTACCATGCATTAAAAAGAATATTCCTAAGAGGGGGCTGGCTCCGCGGCCGAGTGGTTAAGTTGCCGCACTCCGCTGCGGTGGCCCAGGGTTTGGATCCTGGGGGCTGACATGGCACCGCTCGTCAGGCCACGTTGAGGCGGTGTCCCACAACCCACAACTAGAAGGACCTGCAACTAAGATATACAACTATGTATGGGGGGTTTGGGAAGATAAAGCAGAAAAAAAAAAAAAAAGATTGGCAACGGTTGTTAGCTCAGGTACCAATCTTTAAAAAAAAAAATATTCATAAGAGACTATGGCAGGTAAGAAGGTAACGTTAAGAGAAAACGGAAGCTCTTATTTCACATTTATGAATAAGTTAACCAAATGCCCAGGATAAAATGAAATAGTCCCTAATTTATATTTTAACATTAAAACCATATTTAAATCACTGATTTTTATACTGCCCTAAAATAACTATTGTCTTTTGTGCTTATTATCAACCAAAAAAAATTCTCAAAATCAAATATCTAGTTCTTGATCAACAAGTGTCTAAGAGGCCAGAAATCTCCTGCATTTGACCCAGGGTCATTAGATCTACTTTTCCTGTCTCATCTAGGAAGACTAGTCAGTTCAACCCAAATTTTTTCCCAACCCAGAAAGCACAGGTCAATTTCTAGGTCAAAGTCAAGGCATTTGTGCAACCAGTTCTATGCCCAGTGGGCACAACAATGGAGGAATAGCCTGACCTTCGAGGTGTGTATCTCAGTTTACTGAACAGGCCAACATGGTGCCTACCATATCTGCAGCACCTATCTAACAGGACACTAATCCACAGTTCCTGACAGTGGGGAGAGGCCTCAAGCTTTTCCTTAAGCATCAGTGGCCATGTTTTGTATCTCGTGACCTAACCCCATAATTGGAGCAGGGTTGGGCATTTGACTCAAGAAAAGCCAATTTGTAGACTACCCAGCAGCCTATGAAGTAGCCTGGTTCAAGAGCCCTTCCTGATGGTTGTCCAAATTGGACCAACTGAGTTCTGTCTCTTTGAAAGATGAATGACACAGAGATTCAACGATGCAGAGAAAGACAACTAGCAATTAGAAGTGGGAGCAGAAGTAGATAGACATAGAAAGGAGCAGATTCAAAGGGAGAAGCAAAGTTACTTTAGTGGTGGAACAGTAGAGTAGAGATTGACAACAGGGGTCCTGAACAACCTCCCCGTTCTGTTTCCAGAGACAGCTGCCCATGGTTCCTGTTTTTCCTGAAATGTTTTGTTTATTCATATTTATCCTGAATTTTCCTGAGCCCCAGTGCATTAGTCAGAAATGGCTAAGTTTTGTGGTGGTAACAAATAACAGGAACATCTCAGCAGTTTAACACAATAAAAGGTTGTTTCAACTTTTTGCAGAATCTGCTCCAGGTCTGGGAAAGTGTCCAGGGCATACGTCCTTCAATATTCCACACTTCTTCTAGCTGAGATCTGATCACCGGCTCTTAAATACTTTTCCCTACATGTGATTTATTACTTTTACTCCCAGTCATTGGCCAGAGCTTACCACATGGCCCAGTCAACTGCAAAGAAGCTGAGAAATGTAATTTTCCAAGTACTGGGAAGAAGAAAACTGGAAATATGGGTGAGTCAGGTACCTAAATATGGGATACCTTGCTACCATACCTTTAACCTTTCCTTGCCTTCTGTTAATCATTTTAGTCCCTCCTACGCTTCACTGAAACCCATCAGGTAGTATTACATTCATGTCATGTACTCACCTTTGATTCACTCTCAGACACGCCTAGCCACACCTCTTGCCACTAGCAAATTTGATGGCTCATGATAAATAACAAAACTTATAGCAAGCAGGGACTTGCATTGTTGAGTAGACGCTTTCAGCAGCCCCTTTTTTCCCTTCTAAAATAAGAACAGTAGCAGGGAATGATGGATTTTTGCCAGGTGGTGGGCAGGAGAAGATAATGAGAGCTAATGAGATCATCTCGGTAAGACCACACTACTATAACTTATTTCTTTGCAAATTGTTATAAGAAGAGTAAGTTAAATCTAAACAGAAAAAAAAAAAGGGAGTATCTACTACGTGCCATTACTTCACACAGACATTATCTCATTTATTTACTGCCAAACAGTATTTATGGGCTAGATATTACTATTTTCCAGCTGATAAAACCAAGACGTGAAGAGGTCATATGATTTGCTAAAAGTTACACAGCTTTGATGACTGAGAAGTCAATCTAGGCTTCTAAATCCAGATCTCCAAATCTATGCTTCTCACAGTTTCATGAAGCATGAGCAGCAGCAAACCTAAAATACATCCTAGGAGAGACAATCCAGATTTTCTGGGGCTATTCCTAAAAGAAATAAGGTTCAGGAAGGATTGAATTGATTTTAGGAAAGCCCCCAAGGCTGTTGAAGATGGTGATCTCATGCATTCATTTACACATTCATTTATTTAGAAAGATTTAATGAGTGAGGATAAAAAGGAAGTGAAGATAAAAAGACAAGATTGAAAATCCCTGTTCTCAAGTTGCTCACTATATTTAGGCATAGCCCCACAAGTAAACAGACAATTATGATTTAGAGGGATAAGAGATATGATAGGAATAAGCAAGTGGTGTCAAGGGTCCTAACCCAGTGTTGCTATTTAGTTCCCAGAAACAGACTCTAAGATGAAGATTTGTGTGCAGGAGGCTTGCTTTCAGAATCAAAACCTATAGAGGAAAGTGAAAGAAGCTGGATTGGGCAGAAGACGAAGTTGAGCTGTGATACCCAACTTAGCATACAAAGTCCTCAGCCATCCCTTGGGAGAATTATGGAGCTAGGATGAGCTGCAGAGTTGTCCCAGTTGGGGCAATGGGATCAGGTCTTTATACTTCAGTATCAACTAGTCATTGTGTATGGCCTACCCCTAGGATGGAGGGCATGCCCTTAAGCAAGTGGCTTTCTTCAACCAAGGGCAATATCCAAATTAAAATTTAGCTGAGATCTATCTGTCACCAACACACCAGCAGTTGGGTTAATAAGTGTTTCAGTCCTGAGGAGGTAGACGAACCCAAGCGGCACATCATCATATCCACTACATACCCACCTAAAGGTTTCCTGGAGATGGTAGCCCTGGAGCTGAGTCCTAAAGGACAAGTAGGAGTTATCCAGGGGAATGGCACCTACAAAGACACGATGGCCCGAGAAGAGTGCATTGAGGGCAGTCTATCATGCCTGTAGAAACTGATAATGCATAAGGGAAAGCAGCAAGTGCTGAGGTTTAGATGTAGAGGCCAGATCCTGCAGAACATGGCATGCTATGCAAAGGAGTTTGGAATTCTTCCCGAAGGCAATGAAAAGGCATTCAAAAATTTTATTCAGAGAGCAATACAATCAGATTTGCTTTGTAGAAAGATCATGCTGGCAGCAGGTGGAGAATATATTAGCTGGGGATGAAACTGAAGGAAGAGAAGCAGACTCGTTAGGACGCTGTGACAGTGATCCCAAAGAGAAGAATAATACTTGAATTGACAAGTAGCAGTAGCAGCAAGGATGAATAGAAGAGAACACGATATTCCAGAGATATTAAGTGGGCAAAAACTGAGGAAACTTAAGAAATCAATTAAATGTTATGGGTAGGGAAAATTAAAAAGTCAAGAGTGACTCAGAGGATGGTTCCATCCATTTGTTGATATAAATCTGCAGAGAAATATAGTAAGTTCAGTTTTGAACATATTATCTGTGGAGTATTCATGTGGAGATCTCCAGCTACAGATGTTCGCCATCCTCTGGAGCTCAGGAAAGAAAGCTAAGTTGGAGATAAAGAGTCTGAGTCTTTATGGTTTTTACACATGGATGATAGTAGAAGCCATGGGAATGGACAAGATCACCCAAGGGGCGTGCTCTAAAATGTACATAGAGAAAGAAGAAAAATAGTATTTAAGGTGGAGAGGAGCCCACAAAGAAGTGCTAGAAATGGAGGAGGAAAATCAGGAGAGAGGGATGTCTTAGAAATGAGAAGAGAGGAGAGTATTAAAAAGTTCCAAAGCCACCGTAGTTGACCACTGAAAAATAAAGAAAGACAATTTTCCAGAGTATTGAGTAAGTAGGGAGTCACTGGTGACCTTGGCAAGGAACGTTTCAATGACATGGAGAAGACAGGGTCAGAACAAAGAGAATTAAAGAAACATGCTGAACCTTGAAGACGTTACGCTAAATGAAATGTCAGTTGCCAAAGGACAAATACTGTATGATTCCACTTATGTGACATAGAGCAGTAGAGACAGAAAGTCAAGCTCATAGAGACAGAGAGTAGAATAGTGGTTCCAGGGGCTCATGGTGGGAGAGGAGCAATAGCTAACTGTTTAATGGGTATCGAGTTTCCATTTGGGAAAATGAAGAAGTTCTGGAGGTGGATAGTGGTGATGGCTGCACAGCAATGCGAAGGTACTTAATGCCACACAACGGTACACTTGAAAATGGTTAAAATGGAGAATTTCATGTTATATATATTTTACTAAAAGAAAAAGAAAAAAGAGAGAGAATATAGGAGTGAACGAGAGACAAGAAAAAGGAGGGACTGAATTTAGCCCTCTCTCAGGAGGAAGAGGAGAGAGACAGGGTGATAGCTAAAGCAGGATGGAGGGTGGAGGGGGGCATTTTTAGGAGTCAATAGAGAGGCTCTCTGGAGATATCAAAGGCACAGCAAAGAGAAGCAGTGCTGTGAGCTGAATGAGATGGAATGATCGTGAAATATGGGCTTTGAGAGCTGCTGTTGAATCTCATTCCGGTGAACACTGAGGGGGGTAGAATGACTTAAAAGAATGAATTTTGACCATAAAGGATGGCAAAAGGTCTTGCTCTTCCCAGATGATGCACTCAAACTGAGAAAATGTAGTAAACCACTAATGCTCTCTTGGTTTAAAAATCAACATCTAGGAGGCTGGCCCCATGGCCGAGTGGTTAAGTTCGCACGCGACTTTGGTGGCCCAGGGTTTCACTGGTTCGGATCCTGGGCGCAAACCTAGCACTGCTCATCAAGCCATGCTGAGGTGCCATCCCACATAGCAGAACTAGAAGGGCCTACAACTATGTACTGGGGGGCTTTAGGGAGAAGAAAAGAAAATCAACATCTAGTTCATTGTGACTATTTTAAGCTGCTAATAGTGACCACACACGTCGCTTACAGATTAAATTAGTCAATCACATAAAGCAGTATGTCATATACAATGAATAGACATAATGATAATATTCTGATATGTAAGTTTTTATTTTCCAATCACATGTTGGACGATGTTTTATTTAAGAAAGGGGAAAAACATTTATGAATTTTGAAGCTCAGTAAAATTTCAGGTAAGGGCATTATCGAAATTTCAAGGAAGAGTGTTGTGTAAAAGCTGCACTCTTAAATATTTCCCTATTTAATTAAATTTGAATTTACTATATGTTATTTTTATAGTATGTTATTTAAGAAACCTACAAGAAAAAATGTCATAGGTTTCCTTGAGTTATAAGGAAAAAAATAATTAAGTAAAAGAGCAAATTATTTTCTCCAGAGTGGAAAAAAAAGAAAAATTCTCTTTAGAAGCACCACATTTAATTCATGTATTTTCAGTTGTCTAAATGGTCTCTGCAAATTATTACAACACACATCAGAAATAATGCTCCCACATTGCACTGTGTTTGCTTCTGTCTAGATATAAAAGTTTATGAATTACAAAGAGAGGAATCTTTGCTATGTCTGCTCATGAACATATACACTCACAAGCACTTGTGGAAGATTTGGCTGTTGGCCACGATTATGTGAATTCACATCATTTAGTTATATAAAGACACAGAACCAGGAAATCAAATACAAACAGAAATGCGCTCTCATTTCCAGTCCTCTAACGTGAATTGAGTTTTGGGCTTTCTGTGGCAGCTTTTAGATCCAATCTATATGAATGGGTAGATGGTTAGAAGAGCTCTCCTGTTTGGTACATGTGTCTGATCTCGTTATTAAAACATACCTTCAGGGTCATAATGAGTCAGTAATAATGACCCTGATATATAACTTTCTGTGCAATTAATCTCAGAAAAGAAGTAAATTTAAAATCTTTATTTGATATGTAAGAAGTATGTCATAACTGTCACAAAAGATAGGTGACACAAGTAGGACACAAAAAAAGGATGTCTTAGGAGTCATCAAAATCACACCCATTGTATGTGCATAGGCATTAGAATATTGAGAATACGCCACATTAAAGTTGAAAGATGACATTGTCCCCTGAGGTCTGGAACACGTGAACCAATTAAAAGTTGTAAGGAGAAAAAAGAAAGGAAATTAAAAGATTAGTCTTTTCTGAGAAGATGTCAAGCAGGTGGAGATAAGGTTCCCTTTCAACATATTCTTTTATAAGCAAGAAATAGGTATGTTCTGTCTTTACACTTCTACCACTAAAATGTTTCCTTTCCTTCAAAAGGGAAGAAAACAGGACGTTATGTTCCTTTAACGAGTCTACTATCTGAGCCTCATCTAGGTGTGCAAAGTACAATTGTAGGCCAATTACTCAATTGTGGCTTTGACAAGCCTGTCATACTGATTCAATATTTAAGCGATTTCTTAAAAAATATAATTATTGTACATGTTTTTAAAAGGAGAAATACCTTCTTTTACATGGTTGAAATGCTGTCCTAATAATAGACGACGGACTCTTTCTAACCTGCAGATTAATCACTATGCATGTGTTGTATGAAGCCTTAAGCTAGAAGAAAGAATTTCAGAGAATCTCTAGCTTCATAAATAGATCTCTGTATATTGTTATAAACTCACATCATATTTCATAAAATTTCTGAAGCCCATCAGAAGACCCGCTCAAAATCAGTTACTCTTTATGAGTTAAATGCTCTAAGTTTTTATAAGTGTGAGACTCACCTTTAGAAATTCTCTGATGTTCCTAGATATCATTTGGAATCAAAGTAAAAGTAAGATTTTCTTAAAAATATTAGAGCATTACCCTCTATGGTGTCCAAACATTTTGAAACAAAAACCAAAGTGAATGGTTCAACATGGTTTCAAAATGGAATATTAAAATTGGAACTGTCTTGGAAAATCTAGAAAAAGTAGTTGTGACTATGCATCCTCCATCCCCCATGTAAATACCCAGGAAGAAAATGTTTCCCTTTCTCTTGTACTTTAAACTACATCCATTTCCTTGATTTTTAAAAAATTCCCCACAATTAGCAAAAGGGTTTGGACAAAACTAACATTTATGCACAATTAAGTTTTTGTCATTGACATAAAGCACCACTTTTGAGTATACAAATACATAGGTCTAAATTAAGCAATTATCTCCCACACAGTTTTCTTGCAACACAAGTAAAACATTAAAGCTATTAAGTAAAGAATGGTATTTTTTTGTTTGTTTGGATGTTGTCTATGTCCACTGACCAAGTGAAAAATTCTTAGTAGCTATTTTTAAATTATTAAAATTTTTCGTTAAAAATACTTCAGAGGCCAGCCCCCTGGCCAAGTGGTTGGGTCCACGTGCTCTGCTTCGGAGGCCTGGGGTTTCGCCGGTTCAGATCCTGGGTGTGGACATGGCACTACTCATCAAGCCATGCTGAGGCGGCATCTCACATAGCACAACCAGAGGCACTCCCAACTAGAGTAAACAACTAGGTACTGGGGAGATTTGGGGGGAAGAAAAAGAAAGAAAAAGAAGTTTGGCAACAGATGTTAGCTCAGGTGCCAATCTTTAAAAAAAAAAAGAATACTTCAAATATGGGCCAGCCCCAGTGGCCTGGTGGTTAAGTTCAGCGCACTGTGCTTGGGCAGCCCAGGTTTGGTTCCCAGGCGCAGACCTACACCTCTCTGTTAGTGGCCATCCTGTGCTGGTGGCCTGCATACTAAAAAATACAGAAAGATTGGCACGGATGTTAGCTCAGAGTGAATCTTACTCAGCAAAAAAAAAAAAAAAAGTACATCAAACACCTAAGCAGGACATGGGACTTTAAAAGAACACACAAATCAAAAAAAATAATGCACAATAAACAAAAATATGATTTTCTTATATTTCTAGAAATACTTTCCATAAATATTTTTTTCAAGTGTTCCCATGAATAGACTGGAGAATGACGTTTTCTAATTAATATTTGAGTTATTTGAAAACTACTAGATAAGCAATAGTTGGCTAATTTTTTAAAAGATAGAAATCAAATATATTATTCAAATTATATTGAATGTATTTCTTAGCTTTTTGTCTTTTTATAGATCAGAGGGCACATTGTGGATCATGATTATCATAATGAGCCCAATCATCAATATAGCACTGTAGATGGGAAAAGTGCAGGAAATACAGTTAAATATTGCATTTAAGACATAACTTATACATTATTCCTTAAAGTCAACCCTTTGTTTACTTGCTGTTATAACTGAATTTTAAGTTCAGAGGTTTTTTGAGAACATCTAGTGTCTTTTTTTTCTCAGAAAGGTATAGTATGGGAAGAAATCCAATTATTTTACCTATCTAATAGCTTGAATTCCTGATAAATTATAATTTCTTATAACTCATAGAAACATTTTTCAGATACTGTATAACCTAGTATTAACACATAACCCAAGTTGGTATTAAAGTGTTGAGACGATTTTTGTTGGGCCCTGTGACACAAAATAGTGTTAACCTCTTTTTAATATGTCTATTTGTATTATTTTCAACACAGAAAATTTTATTTATCAAGTATCATTAGAAAAGACATATTCCACGTAGGGGAATTTTCCAGATATTTGAAGCTCATCCCTTTAAATCCACAAATTAGTTTTATTCTAACTGTATCTATTTTTAGACTTTTAAAAATATGCTATACATTCCCCTGTTTTCTTAAACAGAGAGTAATCAACCTAGTGGAACCAGTTTTTGAATATTAGGGTCTTAATTTTACAAGTTCATTATTGTACCATTTTTACATTCAACCATTTTATGAATTCAACAAAGTCCTCACAGCCTAGTGTAGTGTATCCAGGGCTGTTTCCTTTTATACAGAGTGGCCTAGACTGAAATGCTTTTTAAGTTCCTGTTTTGTGGGGTTTTGTTAGAGTAGTGAGGTGTGGGAGAAAGAAATTAAGCTTTCACGTCAGACAGACTTGGATTCAAACCCCAGGTCTACTATTTACTAGTTATGCAATTTGGGAACATTTACTTAACTCTACACCCTCAATTTTTTCATCTGAAAAGTGCTGATGCTGACTTGCAGGATCGTTGTAAAGAGTAAATTAAATAATAACTGTAAAGAGCTTGGTGCTTCCCAACCCTCAGCGTCTTTCCTTGTTGTTCACTGTCAGCATCAGTTCCTGCTCCTGCCAGCTCTCTCTTCTCTTACAGTTCCTCGTCCCTGGTAGACTGTGACAGCAGGAACATCCTCTGACCTGCTCATCACTGTATGCACAGCCCCTGAGGTCTGCCATTAATACCTGAAAATGTGCTCTCTAATGAAACACTTGTGTTTGAATCCTGATCTACCAGTTTCTACTGTGTGATTTTGGGCAAATTTATCAACCTCTCTCGACTTCAGTTTCCTTGTCTGTGAAATGAAAAGAAGCAGAATACATAGCTCATAGGATTAAATTAGCTATTTAGGGGCTGGCCTGGTGGCATAGTGGTTAAGTTCCCATGCTCCACTTTGGCGGCCTGGGGTTCGCTGGTTCGGATCCTGGGCGCACAGACCTACACACTGCTCATCAAGCCATGCTGTGGCAGCGTCCCACATAGAAGTAGACGGACTTACAACTAGGATATACAACTGTGTACTGGGGCTTTGGGGAGAAAAAAATTAGCTATTTATGTAACTATCCCTCACACACAGTAGACACACAACAAATCCTGAGGTTTATAATGACTAGGGGGAAAAAACAACTTATTGCTTGTAATCTCCTGTGGCCAGGGGAATAAATAATCAAGTTTATTTAAATGTTTAAATGTTAGAAAATTTTCTACTGATAAAGTCTGTGAGCTTTAGTATATAGCTTTTTAAACTTTTTTCTTTCTTTCCTTTTTTTAGCAGCTCAGAAGTTTTACTTTTACCTCTGGGCTAGTGGGTCCTATTCTGATTGCAGGATAAATGATCTCAAGATCATCGGGATTTTTACCATACAGGACTGTGAGGTAAACTTATCTTTCTTTTTTTCTTTTTTCTTGCTATGTTATTTGACTCCACTTTTTCTGTTCCATTTATAAAAATAGATTTGAAGTTTCTTCTAAGCTAACCAGTTTGCCTGTGTTCTCACGTACAAATGTTTGCCTTTTATTCACATGTGACCAACCATATCAATAGCCAAGGTCACAATTCAGCATTTCATCAGTAAAAATTCACAAGAGTTATACTTCTAAATCTTAACACCTAACTCATTTCATAATCGAGTAGAACTGTCAAATATTTACATTATGTATTCCATTTCTTTGTGTTTAAGTATCACCTATTTGTCTCCAACTCCTAGCTCAGTCTAATCCTCCAGTTGAATAATCTGTTGGAATTTGGAACTGGAGAGTAAAAAATGAGGATAGATGGCTATTCTTGAGGAGTGAATAGCAACAAATTGTTTAGGATAGCAAAATCATCTCTTACATGGTACACATTCATGGTTCAATTACATCTAGAAATTGAATAAACGCAAGTTTTAACTGAAACTCAAGTTATGAAAGGGCTTATTTTCTTACTTTGTATCAATCTCATCATACCAATAGAACAAGGTTTTTACTCTGTTCCTTTCCATGCTTATCAATCATGACATAAAATGACTATTGATCCCAACATCAGTAGAATTTTAATGGCAATTTCTTCCCTCTATTTGTGTTAGCAGTCACACATAAGCTCTAAACAGGCATGTGATATCATCAGTGCTCTAATTCTCTTCTGTTCCCTGCACATTTTTCGTTACCCAAGCCATCTAAGGGACCACTTGAACCACACACTTGTTAGGTTTGGTTGGCCAGGATTTAGGTGTGGCATGCTAGAGACTGGAAATTCAAAAGCTTTCCCACAGAGAAGATGAGAGCTTGAGGGAGGGGGGTATTCTTGGCAGGATCAGAATATCCCAGAAGGCATTTGGCATTTGCTCAGCGATTGCAACATAGCAGACATTTTTCCAAGAGGGGAGGGTGCAAGGCAACAATAACTGCCTGCTAAAGACCATTCCCAAATCTTAGATCTGACTCTAAATTTAACATTACACACAATCACTAATCAGGCTCTTTGTTACCTTTTGAAGCTTTACATGGGGATATATCTTCTGAGTAATTTGACCTGTTCTGATTTTTTATTACATATCACCTAGTTGTCTGTCACCCCTAGCCCAGTCTAACCATCCAGTTGAATTATCTGTTGGAATTTGGAATTGGAGAGTAAAAATGAGGGTAGAGAGCTGTGCTTGAGGAGTGAATAGCAACAAATTACTTTGGATGGCAAAATAATCTCATTAAGTGTTATTATATGGTTCTAACTGAACAATGATATTTAGAAATTGAATAAACAAAAGTTCAAACCAAGCTTACAATTATGAAAGGGCTTACTTTCATATTTTATATTAATCCTACTGCTTTATATGTACAGGACTAGTTTTTACTGAATACCTTTTTATTCTTCTCAGTCAATAAAACTACTTATGAGTAACGGAAGTTTCTTGAATTCTAGTCTTCTAGGGGATAAGAATTACTTCTCACAATTTTCCTAAATATTGTTAAGTCTGTCAGTTAGAAACTAAAATGTAGGTATCCGTCACAGTAATGAAAATCTTCTTACTGGCCAAGTAACTTTCTTTAAAAGTATATAACACTAGTGGGTTTTTAAGCACCATTTTTCGCTCTATATCAAGGGATTTTTTTTCACTTCCTAGATCTAGCCTTTGAAATTCTTAAATTCAGAGGGAAACTGGTGAGTGAAGTGAGATGTCCAATAAACAAAAGGAGACCCAGGCTAGCAATCCATGATTTAGACTTGCAATTATGAGTGTCTTAGGAGAGGGAATCATTGGAGAATTTTACAGGAATCCTGGTTAGGATTGGGAAGGAGGCTGGAGTCTCGGCATAGGGACACAAATGTTGTGGTCAAGGGTAGCAAGATATCACTAGAATGTCTCTGTGACTTGACTCGAAGAAGTATCTTAGGCTGGATATCTGCCCTAGAGAAAAATTTTAAGGTAAGTCTGAAGCAAAAGTCTAGTGGTATATTTTCTGTTGTCATCTCCCAGGAAAATAGTACCAGGGGTTAGAAGTGGGAAAGGATAATTGTTATGGTAATATTTGGAGAATATGGCCTTTATCTTATGTTCCCCTCTACTGTCCCTGATAATGTTCTTCACTCTACCATTTGCTTAGTACATGAAGTAGAGAACACAGCATATGACTACAATTTACAGAGCTCTTGGGTGACATAAAATCTATCTCAATATGTAAATCTCAAGCACTCAGTGTTATTTATTATGCTAATTTGATGATGCTAAATTAATCAGACTCTTAACAAATTGTTCTCTAAGGTTCACAACCCAGGTTGAGACAATTTCCTTTATCCATATTCTGGAATCACTTGGTCTATTCTTACTATGGCTTCCCATACATGTACCCTCAAGCCCAAGTCAGGACTATTCCTTTTCATTGGTGAGGCAAAGTCTTTTCTTTTTGCGCCCCACTTTTGTTCTCGGCTCCCAGGTAAACGTAAATTGATTCTTCCAATCACCAGACATCCTCATTAGTTAGTATGTCTCTCATTTCCCCTTCGCTGAAATATCTTAGAACTGGATTCTTTGCTTTTATTAAGTACTCAACCCTCAGTCTTCTTTTTCTTTCAAGTCAGATTTTTAGCTAGTTTCTTTAAACACTTTTATATTTATCTTTCTACACCTCATGCCATTTCCACCTCTACATATGATACTGTGTTTCTCATCTCAGCAGGGTTCTTTCCTAGTAAAAATGTTAGTATATCTAAAACCCAATTTACTTACATCTTCTCCTATCACAACGAGTCATGGTTACCCTTAAATCTATACATATTTTGAGGCAGGATACCCCATCAAGCCCAAGTCTCATGGGAATATAGTCCCATCAAGCTTTCTGAAAGGAGGAAATTCATTCTTCTTTTTAGTTGCCTAATTTCTGGGAATTGGGAAGAGATGATGAGAACCCTGTTTTATGTATACAGTTGATCTTCATTATTCATGAAGTATGTATTTGTCAATTTGTCTACTCACTAAAATTTATTTTTAAAGCCCAAATCAATACTCACAGTGCTTTTGAAGGTCATTCATGGACATGGAAAGAATGGCCAAAAATTTGAGTCGTCTGGCACTTGTATTCCTAGTTGAGGCTGAACAAGACAATGCTCTGCCTTCTTGTTTAAGCTCTCATACCGTAAACAAGTGTCTTTTATGTGGTCCATTTAATGCCACGTTTTTCACATTTTTGTGCTTTTTGTTGACAATTTTGTTATTTTAAATGGCCCACAAACTTAGTGCTGAGGTGCTGTCTAGTGTTCCTAAGCACAAGAAGGCTGTGATGTTGGCTTCAGAGAAAATATGTGTGTTAGATAAGCTTCATTCAGGCATGAGTTATAATGTTGCTGACTGTGAGTTCAGTGTCAATGAATCAATAATATATATTAAATAAGGTGTCTTTAAACAGAAGTACACACAAAGTTATGTATTGATCAGTTGACTAAATTGTGACCAGACACTCACAGGAACTTAACCCTGTATTTCCTCTAGGAGCAATGGTTCAGTATTCACTAATTCAGTGTGGCGGCAACTTTATAGAACATAACTATTATAAATAATGAGATTTGACTGTGCATGTTCGTGTGTGTATTTCCATATAGTAAAGTTACTGCAACTGGCTAGTACCTCACTAAACAGCATATTACAGTTTATAATAAATACCTGAAAATTCTATAAGTTAAATCTGGCAAAATTATATATACATTTACCATTTGATCCAATGATTGTATGTCTTGAAATCTATCCAAAAGTTATAGTGGCAAATAAAAGAACACCAGTCACCATGAATCTTCTACTGGAAGTGCACACCACCACCTTTGAAACAGTCTTAACAGAATTGAACTTGAGTTTTATTATGCCACTAGATCTATCAATTTACAGAAAATTCAAGGGACAGAGGAATATGTAAAACATATGTGGATGCAACCAGCAGAATCCAGAACAGAAATTCTACCAGACAAATGACTTAGATTCTTCAACAACCAACAACCCCCTACACACAAACACACACTCACACACATGACATGGAGCTTAAAAGAGACTTAAGCACTGGTAGTCTTACATAAGAATGTTCACAGTAGCTTTATTCTCAAAAACCAAAAACTTGCATTAACCAAATGTCTATCAACAGGAGAAAGGATAAACATATTGTAGTAGTGATAGCGATTATAAGGAACAGACTAATCCAACAACCTGGATGAATCTCACAGACATTATACTGAGAAGAAGCCAGACATAAAAGAGTATAAAGTTCTAGAAGAGGCACTAATCCAAGGGAAAAAAAATCAAAGAAGTGGTTGCTGAGGCCAGCCCTGTGGCCGAGTGGTTGGGTTCACACGCTCTGCTTGGGCAGCCCAGGGTTTCACTGGTTAGGATCCTGGGTGCAGCCATGGCACCACTCATCAGGCCGTGCTGAGGTGGTGTCCCACATAGCAGAGCCAGAAGAATCTACAACTAGAATATACAAATAAGTACTGGGGGGCTTTGGGAAGAATAAGGGAAAAAAATGAAGATTGGCAACAGATGTTAGCTCAGGTGCCAATCTAAAAAAAAAAAGAAGCAGTTGCCTCTACCGCTCTCTGGTGAGGGGGTAAGAGGCACAAAGGAACCATCTAGGGAGATGTGAATGTCCTATGTGATGATAGGGGTGTGGGTTACATTGATATATCCACTTGTCAAAATTTTACAGCTAAGATTTGTATATTTAAATACATGTACATTTTATCTCAATAGACTGTAAACAAAATAACAGAATGGAAATTGAAGAGTGAGTGGAGATATAGATGATGCAAGAATGATAGACCTTTTGTCACTGTTGAAGCTGAGTGTTGAGTATATATATTAATCTACTTACTTTGCATATGTTTGAAATTTTCCATGATACAAGGTTTTTTGAAAAAGAGAGAGATTTAAGAGCTATGACAACCAATAGCACGTATATTCCTCTTTGGAATTCAATTCATAAAAACTGGAAATTTGAGAACATTAAGGAAATATTTGGTGGCTTTATTTTTAAGTGTGATAATTGCATTATAGTTACGTTTTTAAAATAAAGATACACACTTTTTACAAGACACACATGGAAATACAGATGAAATTATATTGCATTTGGGATTTGTTTTGAAATAAACCAGTGGGTTTGGTGGAGGTAGAGATAAAACAAGATTGACTAGGAGTTGAAAATTGTTGACGCTAGATGATGGGTACATGCGGTTTACTACACTGTTCTCTGTTCTTCTGTATATTTTGAAACTTTCTATAATAAAAAGATTTTTAAATAATGCATTACAAAAATACTACCATAAATTGAAAAACTCCAGGCTGGCTGAGTCTAGTCATACGGATGGAACTGTATCTCTGCTAATGTGCAATGCTGATTTTATCTGAGAAAAGACACGCTGGGGGCAGAAGACTGGGCTGGTAACATGAGAGGGGGTGTGTGGTGACTCAGGTTGGGAGGCTGGGAGCTTTGTACAGTGATGCAGTGAGGTGGGGTTGTGAAGAAACTGATCTCTGAGAGGTGACTGGAGGCAGGACAAGCAGAAGGAGACACAGATGATTAAGGCAGGATGTGAAACTGTATGGGGGATTATTTGAGAAAATATTAACGCAGTACTAGTTCAGGAGAGCTAGTTGCGAGGATTCAGTCCTCGGAAAGGCAGAACTCAAATAGGAAAATTCTATTGGCAAAGTCCAGGATTCCTGTACTGAATCTACAAAGAGACTGAAAAAAAAGAAAAACTCCAAAACTGAGGAGTTTAGGGAGTAACTCGCTACTTTACTTAGTAAAGTAACTCAGAGAACAAGAGGAAACTGACAAGGAAAGATTGGGTTCTGTGGCACCAACCTAGCTGGGAGGATGAAATAGGGAGAATTAAAGTGAGTACCAAGAGCTTATAGTCCCATTAACTTACCAGGTTTGACTAAGGGTGTTTCCCCTAAACCCTCTCCCCATCCTACCCTGGCTGCCCAGTATTCCCTAACCATGTAACAAGAGTTTCTATACTACCACTCCAAAGATGGCAATACTTAACAGTTAGTATGTTTCTTCTTTACTTGAATGCTAATATAGTATTTTAGAAAGTCAAATGTCTTCTTAAAAGTATGAGTAAAAAGTTTTAGAAAAGAAGAATATAGGTAATTAGGGCAAAGTGTTTGAAATAGTTTTCAAAAATGAAGGAAAAAAGGTTCCTACCTCATGGCAGACTGAGCTCATTGGAGCCACCTTTTCTGATACAAATACGTAGACATGCTGGGTAAATATAACAACTGAAACAACAACGAAATATGTCGCTGAGCTTGAGAGAAACAAAGAGAAATCTTTGTTGCCAGGAAAAAAAGCAAATAGATCAACAGGGATAGAAACACAATCTAAATCTTCTGTTCCTGAGTTTTGCACTTCTCTCATTATTCAGTATTTTTTAAAGTTCCAAAATAACTGCTTGCATACATTTTGGTTGGATTAATACTGAGAATATATAGGCTGCATTCTTTGGTGTACAAGCATACTCCTTTAAAACATTAAAATCTTAATTAGCTTGTCTTTGACATTTTCCAAATATATCTAAAATGTCAGAGCCAGCATTTGGGGCCTACAAATCTTTTGAGTGAAAGCCCAGCCTTCAAATTGTGTGCCATTCACAGGTTTAAAATAGGAACATGTTCTATGTTGACTACGAGCTATTTGGAGACTTTGAGGACATTAGAAGAGAATAATTTTATTTCGAGGAGGAATGTTGCAAGGTAGGAGTTCTGAGAGCTAACCTACTTATTATATGAATATTAAAATTAGCACACACACACACACACACCCCTTCATTACTCTCAAATCAGAGAATCTCAGTGAGAGTCCAACATGCAGTCTAGAGTCTTCCTGATCCCAAAGGGAAGTTGGCCTGCATTTTTACTAAAAAAAACAACTTTTAGCATCTATGAACTAATAGGATATAATCATTTGTCAGTATAAAATATGAAAAATTTGGACTAAAAATGAAAAGATATGTCCATTTGTAGCAGATGAAACATTTGCAATAAAAGGAGAAAAATAAGTTTGCAACAGTTTTTTCAAGTCATAACAGACGATTGGCATATCCAATTACCTCTGCATCATTTACCAGCAAATTAGATTTACTGCATGATGTTTTGGAGAAAGGTGTCAATATTGTGATTCTTCCTTATGTTCACATCCTAAACCCCATTTTCACGTATGTTTGGGGGGAGAGTTGAAACATAGTTTTAATTGATTTTTATATAGTCACTTGGTGGAAGAAACATTGAAATTTACTGAGCAACTTCCCAAGATCAAAAACTTTTTAGAATTTAAGAAATCTAAAGAACCTAACTTCTTAGTCCCCCAGAATTCACTTTCTTACTGAAATGACTAGATATCTGAAGATACCAAAATTTGAAAGTGCAGATAAACAACAAAAGGATAGCTGTTTTGGTCAAAGAAATGTGGGTATTAAACTAGATACGTATACCAAGTAGATGGAAATTGGAGGTATACTCATTTTTCATGCCTGAACTGTCCTGAATTCAGAGGACTGCAGATTTTGAAGGACTTTGTAGTCAGAACTGTATGGTGGACACCCTTTCAAAAAGGGATTCACAGATTTTGATATATAAACGAATGCCACCTTGATTTTCGACACCTGACTTTGGAGTACAAACTCCACCACATGTCTAAATTGTAGTGTATCCACCTTATTACTGTGGCTGTGTTTCAAAGTAACATATATTGACTGAGCATTTGCTATTTTCCAAGGACTACACTAAGCACTTTACATGCATTTTCTCCTTCAAGGAAAACTGATTGAACTAAGAGTAAGTGATGGTCATACCAATGAGGACCTATCCCTGGAATTTTAGTGACAAATATATGAACTCCAGAACTATGTTGATGTTGCTGGCACTGTTGTGGCCAAATTCTGGGCAATATGTGGGTCTACCTGATTCTGGGGAATATTCTTTATTTCATGAAACTGCTATAGGCTTGTGGCTGTTCTGATTAGGTTCAGCTGTACATAACATGGAATACAAAATAACAATGCCTTTAAACAAGGTAGAAGTTTCTTTCTCTCTCACTTAAAAGAAGTCAGGAGGTGGAAAGTCCAGAGCTGGATGTTGCTCCACGGTCATTAGGGACACACATTTCTTCCATATTTCTTTTTCTCCATTCAAGTATAACATTTTTAGGATTTCATTTTATCTCCACTATTAACTTATTAGCTATAACTGTTTGTTTCATTTTTGATAGCTGTTCTAAGGTTTAGAATATGCATTTTTAATTGATCACAATTTACCCTCAAATAATAGTATAACGCTTCGCATATAATGTAAATTCTGATAAGACAATTCCATTTCCCTCTTCTACCCTTTGAACTATCGTTGTCCAGCATTTTACTTCTACATGTCATGAAACCTATGGTACAGTGTTAGAATTTTTGCTATAAGTAGTCAATTATCTTTTTAAAAAAATGTTTTAAATGAGGGGGAAAGTCTTTTATATTTACTCATATAGTTACCATTTCTGGCTCTCTTCATCCTGAAGTCTAAATCCAAGTTTCCACACGCTATTGCTTTTTTTATGCTGAAGAAGTTGCTTTCACATTTCTTGTAGTGCAGTTCTGCTGGCAACATTCTCTGAGCTTTTGTTTTCTTCAGCCTTCATTTTTAAAGATGTTTTCTCTAAAGATAGGATTCTATGTGACAGATTTGTATTCCTTTCAGCATTTTAAAAATGCCCTTTCATTGTCTTCTGACTTGCATAGTTTCTGATTAGAAGTGTACTCAAATTTTTGTCCTTGTTTCTCTATACACAATGTACCTTTTTTCCATTGACTGCTTTTAATATTTTCTTCTTATTACTAATATTCAACAATTTAATGATGCTGTCTTTTACAGTGGTTTTTGTGAGTGTGTGTGAATGTGCATGTTTACCCTGCTTAGGGCCCACTGAGCTTCTGAGTCTCTGGGTATATAATTTTCATCAAATATGAAAATATTTTCAGTTGTATTACTTCAAATATTTTTTCCGTCACCCTTCTCACCCTTCTCTTGTCTGGAACTCCAGTTATACATATATTAGAATGCTTGGTATTTTCCCACATATTACTGAGGCTCTGTTTTTCTCTTTTCGTATTTGTTTTCATTTTTTTACGTTTTTTTCTTCGTATGCTTTATTTTGGTTACATTCTTCTGCTATGTCTTCAAGTTTACTAATCTTTTCCTCTGAGTATCTAATCTGCCTCTGAGTGTTAATTCCATACAGTGAAATTTTTATTTTGGAAGTTGCAGTTTTAATCTCTAGAAATTCCGTTTTTAATATCTTTAATTTCCCTCTTTCAGCATACAGAGCATATTTATAATAACTGTTTTAATGTTGTTGACTGCTAATTCTATCATCTCTGTAATTTCTGGCTTTATGTTGACTGAATTCTCCTGGTTATAGATTACATTTTCCTACTTCTTTATATGTCCTAGTTCTCTTGCTAGTTTCCAGGCATTTTCATGATCTTCCTGCCTACTCCTTAAGTGCTGGTGTTCCCCAGGGTGCTATTAGTGACTCCTCCTTTACTGCTGTGCATACTCTCCCTGGGTGATCTCATCCATTCCCATAGTTTCAACTACCTTCTATATGATGGCAAATTCCAATTATGTCTTCTGCTATTCAGATCTCTCTTCAGAGCACTAGAGTCATATATATATATATATGACTCTCTCTCTCTCTCTCTCTATATATATATCTAACTCCCCACTCCACTTCTCCACCTAGGTGTCCAGAGTCATCCCAAACTCAACATATCCAAAGTGAACCCATCAAATTCTCCCTCACAAGCTGTTCAATCTCTGGTCTTCCCTAACTCAGTGAATGGCATCCCTACCTCAATCATACAAGCCAAAAATCTGAGAGTCATCCTTCTCCTTCCTTGTAGTAGATATTGTGGTTCCCCTCTTCTCAGCCTCAATTCTTCTTTTTCTGGGTAATCACCTCAATTTTCATTGGCATGTCCACATCTCCTCATCATAGATTTGGGGGAAGCTGACTCTTTCAGTGTAGAGGCAGGGCATATGTCTTTATCCTGAGATAATTAGCCTCATTGCCATCCCCTGGCCACCATTTTTAGTTTATGTATAGACATATAAATCAATTCTTGAGGCTCCTGGGAAAGGAGTTTTCTCTCCTTTCTGAAAGAGTTTTCAAAAATGAGTCCCTCTTCTTGTCCCTTCTTGGACCTAGATAGTGAAACTTACAGCCACCAGAATTGTTGGCAACTGTCACTTGACCATAAAGCTAATACTAAGGAAGAACAATGAACAAGAAAGAAATGTGTTCTTAATGACATCACTGAGCTGTCGAATCATTCAGCCCTGTAGCTTGCCTTTTCACTGGACTTTCTATCTAGACAGATCAATATTGGTTTATTGGTTAAGGCAGAGTTGGGTTTTTTGCTGCTTGCAAACAAAAGCATCATAATTGATAACTTTCCTTCACCCTTCATCCCCAAACACAGGCGATTACTCACTAGGTTCTATTAATTCTGTCCCTTACATAGTGGCTGATTACTCTCAGTTCTGTCTCCTGTCACTGCCAGGGCCTTAGTTCAGGCTCTCATCTTTTTTTAAATGCATTTCTAAGATGCATATTTTTTTTTAAAGGTTGGCACCTGAGCTAACGTCTGTTGCCAATCTTCCTTTTTTTTCTTCTCCCCAAAGCCCCCCCAGTACGTAGTTGTATATTCTAGTTGTAGGTCCTTCTAGTTCTGCTATGTGGGATGCTGCCTCAGCATGGCTTGATGAGCAGTGCTATGTCTGCCCCCAAGATCCGAATGGGTGAGACTCTGGGCTGCTGAAGCAGAGCCTGCAAAGCTAACCACTCCGCCACAGGCCGGCCTCTAAGATGCATTATCTTATCAAAACTTCATCTGCTTACAGTTCTGGCATGGCTTTCCATTGCTTTCAGAAAACAGTCCACATTCTTTAGCATATTGTACAAGATTGTTCATGTTCTAAGCTGTCTCCTCTTGCCACTCCCCCCAACCCCATTCTATCACCAGCAATGCTGAACTCTTCGCTGAACCAAAATACTCTGTCTCGTGCCTCTAGCACTTTGCTCTTGCTGTCCTCCTCATCCACTCCCAATACTCTCACCCACTTCTCTCTTCCCCTTCCTCCACCAAAATACACAAACACACTAACTCCCAGTCATCCTCAAGTTCAAATGTTCTTTGAAGCTTGTCCTGAGCTTGCTCAAATCTGGGGTAGCTGTTTATCAATGCACCTGGTGTACTTTCCTATTATAGTATTTATCACACTGAGTCTGTTTATTTACCTGTCTTCTCCACACAGTGAGCACTTTGAAAACAAGGAATGTTTCTTTTACATTCTTGCATCTCTATTTCTGGGACCTAATAAAGTGCTTGAGACATAGCATACTCAATAAATGTTTTCTCAATGAATACTTATGTGGTCTGCAAGGATAAGGATTTCTGATCTTGGAACTCTCTCTTTGAAAACCTCAACTTTTCCTGCTCTAAATGTGTTTCTGATTTCTAGGCATTAAACTTTTTCTTCTAGAGTATGGGGTTCTAAGGAGGCAGGGAAAGAAAACTAAAGAGCTTGGGACAGGTTGCCTTTAGTCCTCTGGAGATCCAGTAAACGTGTCCTGCCTTTCACCACCCTCCTCCACCACCTATTCACACCTGGGTACCCAGTATGGGTGTAGACTTAGCTGACTAGCCCAACAGCATACTCAGACCTTGGTTCAGACTTCTCCTTTTGCCAAATGAAAGTCTGCCAAAATATACCCAGTAAACAATTTTCAACTTTCCACTTATCTTTTGAGCTTAAACTTTATGAAATTTGTATTTCTTCAGAATTGTAGGCTTTAAAATAAACAAATCTGGACTATTTTACACTTATCAAGTAAAATATAGCGATCTTAATCCTGAACTTTACCTTTGCTGGTCTTAAAGTTAGATGTGACCAACTGAGTGAAGAAATTAACTATGGGATTCCGATAATGGTGATGTTCCTAACAGTTTTATAATCTGATTGTTAAGTTACTAGAAGAAAGTACATTTCTACAAGTCTTAGGTAAAAAGAAACCTTGAATTTAAGGCAAAGAGGATTCGCTTGCGGGAAGAGAGAGAAATGGGTATTTGTGATTCTGGATTTGTGGAAGAAAATTCAGCAGCAGGGAAGACCGAAATATTGGGAGGAAGTCAGCTATCACTGGGCACTCGCGAGCGGTGAAGCTAGGAATTGGGGGTGGAGCGAAGACGGACTAGCTAAGGGTGAGATCCCTAACAGCACCATAATACAAGAAGGGTCTTGTTCAGTAGGGTGCAGAGCGCTGAACAAGCCCTCTTCCTTAGTGCGTCGGTGACCGTAGTAACGGGGCCGGGGGGGGGGGGGGGGGGGGGGGGGGGGGCGGCCCCCCGCCCCCCCCGCGGCGGGGGGGGGGGGGGGGCCCGCGGCACGCCCCCCACCCCCACTGTCCCCCTTGTGCGCCACCGACAACCCC
>NC_060271.1:85750082-85770264 GCF_021613505.1 Equus quagga
GGGGGGGGGGGGGGGGGGGGGGGGGGGGGGGGGGGGGAGGAAAACTTCTCCCCCTGAGCATGCGCAGTGCAGAGCTCGTGGGACGCGTCCTCAACTACAATGCATCCCTTTTTTCTTCAGCCGGAGAACTACAACTCCCAAGAGACCACTCGGCGCCCCGTCCCCGCCTCCCTCTGTGGCCCTGCCCCGTCCCCTCCCTCCAGCCCCGCCTTCCTGCTAGTCCCCTCCTCTCCCTCCCGCTGTGTGTCAGTGACCCAGAGGCGGTGTGAGGCGGAGGGACCGTCGGGGGGCGCCGCCGCCGCCGCCTCCACCTCCACCAGCAGCACTAGCCGTGCCGCGCGATCGGATTTGCCTCGAGCCCTCCGGGAGCGCACCACAAAGCGGGCCCTGCGCCTCTGCCTCTCCCCGCGGCTCCTCAGCGCTCGGTTCCGCGGCCAACTTCCCCTCGCCGGGCTCGGCCGGCTGGCGAGGAAGGCGGCGGCGGTACGCCCGGCTGTCTGCTCGCGCTCCCCGCGCACGCACACTTCACCCCCTCGCTCCGGGTCTCGGGGCCGTGCTGGGATTCCGGCCACCAGCAATTGTCCGGTGAGTGTGGCCGCCGCGCGGGAGGGATCGCGGCGGGGCCGGCGAGGGGTGCGAGCGAGGCGGGCGCGCAACTTCCTCGGCAGCTTCCCCGGGCGGCCAGCCGGCTCTCCCCGCCCGCCTGCGCGCCCCCGCGCCGGAGGCGGCCGGGAGCGGAGTTTGCGGCGCCTGCATCCCGCGCCCTCGCAGGAGGAAGCGCCTTTGTCAGGAGGCGGCCGGGCGAGCCCTCCCCCCTCCGCCTGGGAGCGAGCGCGGCGGCCAAGTCCGAGCCCCGCGCCCCGAGCCCCGCGCCCGGCCGCCGGGAGGGCAGCTCCGCGGGGGCGGGGAGGGAGAGAGAAATGAAAGAGAAACAAAGGGGGCAGTGGGCTTTTCTTTTGTTTGTGCGAATCTGATAACTTCTTTCTCCTTCCTTACATAACGCAGACTTCCAAGTTAGTCATTCTTTTTATTGTTATGATTATTGTCATCATCTCTGCGTGTGTCTCGCATTTCCTTTCATCTCTGGGTCTCAGAGCATTTAAAAACATTAATTAATTACACCTCGGGGGCCCCTACGAAACAAGTTAATACGCTCTTTTCCCTAAGTGGGTAAACCGAGGCCCGGAAGAGCTCTCTGATTGATGGATAGGCTTGATCTTCCACCGCGCCTGCTGTCTGAGGACCTGAAAGCATTTATGAGTAAGAACTCGTTCTCCAATGTCCCGTGGAAAAGTTGAAGATGTTCATTTTACTTACAGGTTAGCTGAAGTCTAAAAGAAGTCTGAGTAACTGTTAGGTTGTTTAAACACTAATTCTTCTTAGTGTTTGAGTCGTAAAACCTCAAAGGACTCTTGAAAAATGCTTCGAGTGGGGAAAATACTGTAAATCATAAACTCACCTCAACATCTACTTTTATTTGTGTATATGCAGGTCTCTTACGAGGCAAGAGAGCAATGATGGTGGGGGGCGGGGCAGAGATTTTTTCATGTAGATTTAACAGATTTTAATCAGTACACACAAGGAAATGTGTCTTGGTTTTAACAGCACCAACAACCTTCCCATTGTTTACTCATCAAACAGCAAGTCCGCAAATAATTGAGCGTGCACTTTATCCATAAAGTTCTGGTTGTGCTAAGGACTGAAGCTTCAAGTGTATGAAAAGGTCATCAATTTGTTTTGGTCCAAAGGCTCGGTACTTTTCTTACTCTGCAAGATGTTATTTTTTTTTCATAGCAGCTGATCTTTTGTTTCAGAACTGGCTTTGTCTTTTTCTACGTTGAATATGTATTACTTTTATAATTGAGGAGGAACGTGAGGGTTTTTGTTTTTTTTAATTTAGTTTGCATAATAGTGTGAATTTAAATTTTTGAATTGTGGAGAAGGTTCCATTTCTTCAGTTCTTCTGTTGCAGTTTATGATATTTTCTTTTTAACAGAAAATGTTTTCTCAAAGTGATCAGATTTACATTTTTCAAAACATTGTCCTTATGTTGTACAGATACAGCATATGAATTCCTGATGTTTTTTATTCACGCCAACAACCTCTTCTGGAAGAAAATACTTTGAGAATAAGTTTGTTTATTTTGGTAGTTGAACCAAACTGGAAGGCACGAAAAATTTAAATCAAGCATCATTTCTACTAGTTATTTCCTGAGTTGAATAATGATCAGAACTGTAACTAACAATGAGTGCTTTCTTATTCGAAATTCTCTTGAATTTTATATTATAGTTGCCCCCATATTTTAGATTCTTGTGGTTCCATCAGAAAAGGAAAGTGAGACATTTATTTTGATTTTTCCCCCCAGTCCTCTAACTATCCCCTTTCTGTTGTATGTTAAAAGAGATCTTGCATTTAAAACACACAATTGGAAAATAGAACTATCAAGTGTGTGGAAAGTTGCGTGTAGTGCAGTGGTTATAATGCCTCATCTAATAAATTTACAACTTTCAAAGAGAAAACTGTCACCTAGGTTTTTGTTAGTGTTATAGGAGGGCTGTAACGTAATAATAGTAGTATTTACTGACTTAAACAAAAGTGAGCTGAAAATTGTGCCTTAGTGGTAGATTTGGAGGGGAGGGAGCAAAATCTGTGCTCTCTTTAAAATTGTCAGTTAAGTGACCTTACAGTTGGTGATGTGGAACTTTTTCTGTAGCATTTAGAAACCTGATTTACCAGAGGCATTTGTACTTTAAGGAAGCTGCGAACACAATGTCTTTGCTCAATCACTGGAGGCCAAAGGCAGAAGTTAGTGTTGACTGGCGAAGGCTGGCATTGCACGTTTCCTAACTTCTTGGGGAAAAGGAAATGACTGAAAAGTACAGGGCAGGGGGCTGAGTCTAGTACTGCTGACCGCTGCTGAGGCAAGTTTCAGGGGGAAGCCTAAGTATGCTTCCATTTGACTTGGTTTCAGCTTCCTTTCAGGTTGTCAAAATGTCACATATATTAAGAGTTGTGTCATTTTAGAATATGCCTTATTGTGGTTGTCCAGTAGGTCAAGTGATAAGGACTATAATAGTCCTGCTTTGTGAACAACTATTTTCAGACTGAAGCTTCTGTAGCTGATAAAGATTTTAAGCCAAAAGACAGAATTGGAAACTGTCTAACATTCTCGCATACATACATCTTACCATGACACATCAATATAGACCTATCCTAGTATTTATTATATCAGAAAGGCTTATATGGATTATTTTATTGCATATATTTTGAGTATATATAGTACTGTATATTAAAATTTCATAACGACAAGGATATGATGGCACTGAGACAGTTCTAGGAGTTTCTTTGGAAAAAGCATCTTATTCCAAAATTTACATTTATATGTCTTTTCATTGAGAATAAAACAAATTTAAGAGCCAGTGGAAAAAGGAAGAAAATCAACAGAATGAAGGAAGCCCGATGAAGATGTTTTTAAAGAGTACAATGTTAAAGATTCCTGGCAACATAATTATACAAGGGACAGAATTCTAGCTAAAGCCTATAAACAGTGAATTCCATTTAGCACTTTCTGTTTATAGATTTCTAGCCATCTTTTCCAGATTCCCTCTAAATATATCATGCGGAAAAGTAAATAGAAATCATTCTTTCAGAGGATTTGGTTTGTTGGAGATTTTTTTTACACATGTGGTAGTGGGTGTTATTGTTGTTTTCTTTGAGTTTGACCCCTGCCGGAGAACATTTGTCCCAGACTAATGTGTGGGAACCTCAAAACAAGAAATATTGGTCACTGAAAGAACTAGATATAATTTCAAGTTATATCACTAGCTTTTTCTGTTATCTTGGAAGACCACTTCTAATAATTTTTTCTTCCGAAGGTTGAAAATAATTGCCTAACCTATTACATTTAGTAGGTCCTACATAATATTTGCTGTTGTTGCTGAATGAATTTGCAATTAATAAAGAGAAAGCACAAGATTTCCTGAATGACTGTCAGGAAATTTCTGATTTTTTTTTTCTTTTTAAATAGAAATAAGTCATTGAAACACAGGAACATCTGATTAGAGCCTTTCAATTAGCATAGCTTCCTTCGGAAATAAATTTAGAGGAAAAGAGGTTCATCAGGTAATTTAAGAGAAGTGAATTGTAAATGAGTCTAAGAAGACCTGATTATTTTTTCAGAATGCTGTACAAGATATTTTAGATTTTTTTTGCCACAGTAAACTCCATTTCAGAGAAATAGAGTTCTACATAGTACTCCTTTTATCACTCCTGTAATACCCCCTGTAATACTTTTATATACCTCAAAATACCATTTTCAGAAAAATAGAATATGTTGCTGGTGCCTGTAAATGGGAAAATCCTGACATTTGTCATCTCCCTGTTAATCTTGACCCTTCATGTAGTTTAAAGAAAAAGTTTTTAATTCAATACACATGTAACTTACTTCCTTTTCAAAGAATTTATTGCTGATTTTTATTTTATAATTAACCTCTTTGGATGTTGCTAATTCTAAAAATATGGAGTACCCTCAGTTTCCTACCATCTTTCACAGTTTCTTTTTCTATTATTTTTTTGGCTACAATTTGCTTTTTCCCCTAAATTGTCTAAAATAAGCTAAGAAATGTTTAAAAATACTTGACAAGAAATATAGTCGGTAATTTATTATGCTAAATTTCAGCTAAATTTCAACACACGGGGTGCGTTGAATCTGTTTAGGAGATAGAAGTACACGGATTTGAAGTGGACTCATGTAGGAATAGCAGATAGATTTCACCTTGGGTACCAAATCTGATTGCTTGGTGGTGGCTGCCTGGAGTGTTATGTTTAGAAAACTGGGAGTCCCAGTTCAGATTCATCAGAAAAGAGTGCTGTGATTACCAATTTCTGCTTGGTGATACCCTAAATCATCTGGCTAATGCCCCCTTTTTCCTTAAAAATAAGGAGCAAAATAATAAAGTAATGAACTATGTTCATGTGTGGCTCTTTAACTGGCTTAGAAGGCAATTCAAAAAAAAAGTTCCAAAAATGTTTTGAGTAATGCTAGTTTGTTGAAATAAGTGTATAGCACTTGGTGGCAGTGGGCTTTTGGCGTGAGTGCCAAACATTCAATTGACTGCATGCCTTTTACATGTCTAGATGCTGATCTCACACAGATTAAATCTCTGCCTTATGGTCTTTATGTTTAATAACAAGACAAAGACAATAAAGTAAATAAGTAAAATATTTCATGTTTTAGGGACAAATGACCTGGCTTCTTCAATAAATAAATAGCAAGAAATAAGGCGGGGGGATTATAAGATTGAAAGAGAGACTTAAGAGGCATATCCCCCAAATGCAGTGTATGGACCTTAGTTAGATCCTGCTTTGAGCAAACTAACTGTAAAAAGACAGTTTATGAAAAATTGGGAAAATTTGGACATTGGATATTTGATAAAAAGGAATTATTAATTTTTCTAGGTGTGATAATGTATTATGGTTTTTGAACAAGAGTCCTGACCTTTTAGAGATATAATGTACTTATGAACTAAAATATGATGTCTGGATTTTTGCTTTATAATAATTTGGAGGGGAGAGGAGCATAGATAAACAAGATTGGTGATATATTGAAAATTGTTGAAGGTAGATGATGGATACATGAGATTTCTTATATTCTCTCTCTACTTTTGTGTGTGGGGGGAAATTTCCACAATGAGCAGTTTACACACACACACAGACGCACGCACTCATGCACATGCGTATGAAAATAAAGCAGAGAAGGAGAAGAGGGAATATGTGGCATGTGAGTATGGGATGGGAGGAGGATATGGAAAAGACCTCATTGAGAAGGTGATAGATACTTGAGTAAATACCTGAAGGAGATGAAGGAGTAAGCCTCACAGGTAATCCTGGGGCAATACATTCCAGGCAGGGGGAACAGCAAGTACAATGGCCCTGAGATAGGAACCTAACTAGAATGCAAGAAGCTCCAAGAAGACCAGTGTGGCTGCATTCAAGTGAGAGAGAGCAGCAGGAGATAAAGTCTGAAACATAAAGGGAGGGTAGAGGAGACCAGATTCTCTAGGACCCGGTTGCCCATCCTTGCTTTAAACTAAGGATGTTTATTTTATACACTTATTCTGCTTTAGTTTCTCTGGAAGTTGTGCACTTATTTTAGCAATACTAGAGTTACTCAGAATATTTTTGGAATTTTTTTTTAATAAGACTTTAAGAGCCACATGTGAAATTAGCTCATTACTTTATTATTTGCTCCTTATTTTTAAGGAAAAAGGGGGTATTAGCCAGATGATATCTCATTTTATTTATCAGATAGGACTCAAAGGATTTTGACAGAAAGAAAATAGGAAATAACTTCAGGCTATTTCCAAAAATCAGATCCACCTGAGAAGGCAATTACTGTTTCTAAAAGTGAGATCCACCCTTAGACTAAATAGGAGTTTTAATAATGTTCTGGACAGTTGTAGCATCATTTGGAAGAAGGATATAACCTCTGAGAGTGACCAATATGGAAAAGACTATGCTCATTTTGAATTTAAGTTCTGTCTGTTACATTAGAACACATACACATACACACAAGACCATGCATATTTCTTAATACCCAAGTTAAGTACTCAAGGCAGTCATTGCAGATGAGTTGCATTTGTGTCGTGCATTCAAGACTGGAGAGATGGCATTTATGATGTAATGAAATTGTATAACTTGTTGCTATGGCATATGCTTGAGGAACTGAAAGACTAGCGCTCGTTTAGTGTGTTAGAGATGAATCTGGCTGTCAAGTCTTGTATTCATGCTTCAATTCTCAGATTAGTAATTGTTTCAAGAACATGCTGATTTCCCATAAAGAAGTGTTTTTAAATCTTTATTGTTAAAATTGTCAGAAAATTGGATCTTGTCATCCAAATGTTTGAAAGCCCCCCCGCAATAAAAACCCTCCATAATGGATTTTTGAAATCTTCTACTCATAGAATGATATACATGTAGAGATTATGAGTTTTGAATGATTTTATTCTAGTACACTTTTTATAGGAGTAAGTTTTCCAACTTGAGAAACTAAACTTATTTTTACTGATCTTTACTGATAACATTGAATAAAGAAGACCATTCTTTTTCTAGTTAATTATGCTTAATGGGATAGCACAATGTTTTCTTTTGTATGTTTAACCAATAATATATAGAATTTAATGGAATTGAGTAGAATTTGTGAAATTTTACTTATAATAAATTGCGTAAAATGACCACTAAGAATATAAGTATGTAACTGTATAAGGAATACTTTAGCAAAGCTTCCTATTTTAAACACTTTTCAGAAAATTGTTAGGAATCTAGTTCTTTAATTCACACAGAGTTTTTTCCCTTTGGTGTTTGTGTATATATATTTATACGTGTGTATGTGTTTGTATGTATGGATAAATAGATAGGCAGACTCTTTCTTCATATACTGCACTTACTATCAGGATTGAGCTGCTAGCAAGGCTGGAATGTGTTTTAAACACTAACTTATTAGCATGGAATACAGAGTCCATGTTTAATTCCTGGGCTTTCCATTAACTCTGAAAGTCTTTAACAAGCTGTCTTTGATTCATCTGTAAAATAAAAGTGGCGGTAATTTTCATAAAGGACTTTGAAATTCTATGATGGTGACCATACTGATGTGTGGCTCATTTTAGGAATAACTTTCAGTCTGTTGATTTAGTGGTAAGATTATGAATCTGTTTTTCATTTCCATTTTTGTGGAATAAATAAATAATTTGAAATGGAGGAGGAAGAGAAAGGGAGGGGAGGAGTAGGAGCAAGATAAGGAGGGAAAGAAAAAATTGGCTGTCACAAAATAGTAAATGTGACCGTGTTAATTCTTGTAACTTGGATCTACTTAAATGTCCATGACCTAATGAACTAAGACTCAAATTTATAAATTAAGTAAAGAATACTAATAATATTACAGCTTCCACTCAAGAAAAAATGTTGCTTTGCAAAAGGGAGATCTTATATTACATGTTGACTTAAACATTATAACCATGATAAAGCCTATACTTAATTTAGGAATTATTAAGGATGATGATTCATAGTAATTAAGAATTATTTGAAAATTTAGTCTGTTACTTAAGTTCTGTAGATTTTTGCAGCCTCAGGTTCCAGGTTATTCTTTTCAGCTTGTGCATTGTAGATTCTCGTATTCCACATCCCTTTCTCTCTCTCTCCCTTTCATCTCTTCATCACTCTGCCACTGGCTCAGTTTATCTTCCTTTTCCAGCTTTGGTTAGTGCTCATTACTCTTCCGCTGTGTTTTCTACATTTGTCTGCCACTTTTCATACTTACGGAGTGGGCTTGGAATGAATTAAGGGCCTTAAAGAAGTAACATGTAGATGGCAAGTACAACGCTTTTCCTATTTGTGTCTTACTTACTTTGCTTCTTTTTATCTTTTCTTGCCCCTTTTTTGGTATGTGTGTTCTGGTGGAGAGATGTTGTATTCCATCAGCTAGACACTAACAGAGGACTGTGACCTACAGGATGCAATATGTTTTGATCTGAATAATGTAGGAAACAGTAATAATCTCATTGATTTGAAAGCTCATCTCATGAGTTAATCCTGCATCCATCGAGAACATATATCTAAACTAGTAAAATTTGGTAGAAGAATTAACAACCTAGTGGAATTTCAAAAGCTATTTTCAGCTCTTGTGTATGTTGTTGTCTTTTCCAAAAATGTCAAACCATCAGGGACTTCATCACTGTAATAATAATCAATCATAAATAGTCTTGGGGTGTCTGGACTTCTGTTAAGCTTCTTTGTGACAGTCAAGAGGAAAGGGTAAAAAGATCAGCAATGTGGTGAAGTTTATAACTTCTCCTTTCTTCAATGGAATGAATTTTGAGTGACTGGCTCTGATTTTTTGCTACTTGGTAATGCTCATTGTAGTGTTAAATGTATCAGTTGGCTTAGTTTTTAGAAGGCAAAATGAAGTTTAATTTTATTTATTTATTTATTGTTTTTTGGTGAGGAAGATCGTCCCTGAGCTAACATCTGTGCCAGTCTTCCTCTATTTTGTATGTATGTGGGATGCCAGCACAGCATGGTTTAATGAGCAGTATGTAGGTCCATGCCCAGGATCCAAACCAGTGAACCCCAGGCTACCGAAGCAGAGCATGTAAACTTAACCACTAGGCCACCAGGCTGGTCCCTGATTTTATTTTTTAACAAGTGAAAGCAGTTGGAGGTGCTTTATTGGTTCTTCAAAACCTTAGTGTTGTATCCCTTGTTCTGGGCAGGTACTATCCACGGTACTTCATGTTCCTCTGGGTTTACTCCAGATTTAATGAACTGCATGTACTAGAAGCACTAAATTCTGATTTTCTTTAATTTTAAACTATAGTTAACATAATGGATTTTTCCTTGAATTATTTCTCACTACCATACTTTAAATTTACCAAAGGACCAAAACGTCCAAATTATAAAAGTTTATCATTCATGTGAAAATGTGTTAAATGTATGTCTTTTGTAAAGTACTGACTGCTTCTAATTAGAAGCCACAGTCCTATAGACAGATGTCATATATCTGAAAGCTTTTTAAATTTACTTACTGCTTTACTGTAATTTTTATTAAAAATAGGATGGTTCAGTCTGAACTGTTCTGTCAGTTCACTGAAGGAACAAAGAATTTGAGGTGGTCTCTTAAACTGTTCAACATACAGCAGATCTGTGATTTCAGTGACACCAGACCTTTTGTCAGTTTATCACTGACACTTACTCAACAAAAAAAATCACATTTTGCTAAAGCTTCTTGCTTGTGTCTTTTTTAGAAATGACATGCCAGTTTATTTGCAGATAATTTAGCTCTTAAAGACCAGACTTTTAAGGCTTTAGCCAGAATTTGCCTCCTGAAGCTGTTTTTAAAATGGCTTCCAAAAAGGATTTGCTAGGTTTCAGAACTGAGTAGGCTGTTAATGATTCAGTATGCCCCCTCATTCTCCTCCTCCTTCTTAAATTGAAAGCTCCTTCCTAGCGTCTAGGTGCCCTGAGTCATCATGGCTAAACTCTATAAAGAAGAATTGGAACATGGAAAAACTCACCATGAAGTAAAATTGTCAGAAAACCATGTGAGTCAGAGATCATTCATTGATCACAGTGATACAACCTAGAGGTTGTGGGCTTCATTTAAATCTTTGAATGTACTTACATGTAAGTCTTTATTATAGAACTTGTAAATTTTGAGGACTTGTTTATTCCCAGGTAAACATTAATGGGTTTGATTTTTATCTATTATATGAAAAAGATTTTATATTTTTTTAGTGAATAAATGTATCAGAGAGGAGAAGCAGGATGATTCAGGATAAAAACCACTATGCCAGAAGTCAGAAGATACAGAGTTCTGGTCTGTTTATTTAGTATGTGCCTCAGATATTTCACTTTACCTCTCTGGGCCTTAGTTTCCTTATCTTCACAAGAAGATCAGCAACAATATGAGAGCACTCTTTGGAACCAACCCATGGCAGATATTGCTAATAGCTGACCCCACACCAGCTTCAGACTACTTTTTGATACAGCGTTGTCAGTAGTTATATGGTTGGCTTTCTAGATGAAATCTGTCATCTTAACCTTATAAAGTCTCTTCCCACTCCACGATTCCATGACTTTAAATGATTGGCCTGTAGAAAGTCTCTTTCTTCTTTCACTTGTTGCTGTCTCTTCAAGAAGAAAGACCTGGCCACCCACTTCTCAAACAATTGGCCGTGAAAGCCCTAGGGGTAACAGCGGAACATTGCCTCATGTAGCACCGGAAGGTGAGAGGATGGCGCAGAAAGACAGGGCGGGTTCTGCTGTGCTGTACACAGGGTCTTGAGGAGTCGCAATCCACTCCACAGAATTAACAACGAACTGTCTCTTCACATTGAGCACTCAGGGTTGAAACTTACTGTGTAAATTTAAGATTTCTTTTTAGTCAGGGATAGCATGTTTATGTTTCATAGAGGACTATAGACTGAATGTTTGTGTCCCCCTAAAATTCATATGTTGAAACCTAATCCTCCATATAATGGTATTTGGAGGGTAGGGCCTTTGGGAGATGATTAGGTCATGAGAACAGAGCCCTCATGAATGAGATTAGTGACCTTATAAAAGACCCCAGAGAAATCCCTCGCTCCTTGTGTCACGTGAGGACACAGCAAAAAGATGGCTGGCTGTGAACCAGGAAGCAGGCCCTCACCTGACAGCAAATCTGCCAGTGTCTTGATCTTGGACTTCCTAGTCTCCAGAACTGTGAGAAAAATCTCTTGTTTATAAGCCATCTAGTCTATGGTATTCTCTTAGAGCAGCCAGAATGGACTAAGACATACTGTGATGTTAAAAACAAATGATTGGAGAAAATTTGTGGGGACACTTAAAATTTCAAATGGAGTGAAAACAAATCAAAATGCTCAGTGATAACTTGATTTAAACTCATTTCAGCTCCTAAATGTTTCTATGGCAAAAACCTTAGGTTGGAGAAGTTCAAAGTGATATCTGCTTGGAGGGGCCATAGTGAAGCAGAATGAGTACTAGATTGAGAGACAAGAGGCCTGAGTCTAGCTCTGCAAACTGTTTTTAACCTGGTTAGTGTCTTCGTCTATGTAAAGGTATCAGACCAGTGCTTTTTAAACATTAATCTATTATGCCAGTTATCTGGTGATCATATTAAGATGAGTATTCTGTTTCGGTAAGTCTAGGTGGGCCTTGAGATTCTGCATTTTTAACAAGCTCCCAGGTGTGCTACTGCTGTGTGCCATGGACTACGCTTTACGTTATAAAAGTACTGTGATGGCATGAGGCTCCTTCTGGCTGGGTCTTTACATCTTAACGCCACTTCTTTCTCTCCAACTCTTTCACATCAAGTTTCATTAAACTTGTTTTTGAAGCCTCTTTTTCATAGATTCATTCCCGATTTTCTCAGTCTGACACCTCCTTTCATTTTGCTGTTTTTCCCTTTCTAAAACCAACTTCATAGGTGGTCATTCAAGTTAGAGGTAAAGTAGTATAAGAGAAAGAGGCATTGATTTGAAGAAAACTGGACTCAGATTAGCAGATCTCCCACTGATTAGCAGCTCTGATGCCTTGGGCAGTAGACTCAGTTTACTTAACCTCTCAGAGCTTTGACTACCTTCCTAGTAGAGTTGTTGAAAGGAAGAGAAATAATATATAAAGCCCTCAGCACAGTGTCAAGCATGAGGTAGGTGCTCAGAAATCGGAAGCTATTTTCATTATTCTTATTGGCATCCTGATTTGGTTGTGTAGAGGAGAAAAAAAAGAGGGAAAGATCTGTCCCAGCCCAGGACCTCCCTCCCTTGTGCCACATTTAAAATTTCAACTGCCTGCTAGACATATTAATCCAAATTCTTCAAACTTACCATAGTCAAACAGATCTCTTTATTTTTCTTTCCATATCTGTTCTGCCTCCCTCAGTCCTGATGGAAGTCAATGTTTCACTCTGTATGCCCTAGCCAGGAACCTGTGGGTTCTGCCTTGGTTTAAGTACTGGTTTTCTCTGTCCTCACTTCACCATCTTAGGTAAGCTCTCTTTCACCTGGGCTGTTTTTGTCTGATCTCGCTAGTTCTAAGATCCTCAAGTTTCTCACATCCTCCTCCTCCTCACATCCTCCATATTGCTTTCACAGTTATTTTCCTAAAAATTCTTTGTTTTTTTAAACCATTGTTTCTTAAATGCCGACTATGTAGAAGGCACTGTGCAGGCATTGAGTAGAGAGTGAGAGAACAAAATTGAGACAATTCCTTCCTAATGAAAATTACAGACTAAGGAGGGAGATAGATATTAAAAACAAGTAAATATAGAACAAGGTGCTGTAAGAGAGAATAACAGGAGGGAACCTGTGTTATGCTGGAAAGAAAGCTTTCTAAGGAATTAACAATTAAGCTGCTGTCTCAAGAATGAGAAGGAGGCAGCTAGGCAAAGAGCAGGACGGTATTGTTCCAGGCTGAGGGTATGCCATGAGCAAAGACCCTGAGGTGAGGAGTTGAGTATGTTTTAGGAGTGAAATGATAGAACATGGTAATGGAGAGGATATGGAGGATGACAGAAAAGGAGTTATTAAGGACGTCCAGGTTTCTAGTATGAGCAATTACTGGGTTCATAGTGGTGCCATTTGCTGAAACAGAAACATTAGGGTAGGACGGGTTGGAGTAGGGCGTGAAATCATGAGTTTAGTTTGTCAAGTTTGAGAATCTGAAAAAACTAAATGTAGTTCTCAGTCCCCTCTCTGGTTCCTCATTTCCTGTAAGATCTTTTCCAAGTTCTGTCTTGGCTTACAAAGTCGTCAAATAGTTGACCCTAACCTACCTCCCTAGCTTCTCCCTCAGCTTCCCTTCATTACTGTGTTTAAGCCATAATGAAATCCTCACTGTTCTCAAAACAGTTTTGAACCTTTGCATATATTATTCCCTTTGTCTGGAATAAACATCTCTAGCTGAGGCCTTTTCATCCTTCAAAGCCCATCTTGTATATTATTCTTCTATGGAACCTTCTCTAGCGTCTCCATGTTTGGGATAGGGTCTCAGGCCTTCTTACTGTCATTTGGTTAATAAACTCTCTTATAGCACTTATCACAGTGTATTAGAATTTCTCTTTAGCTTACCTAGACACATTTCACTAAACCATGAGCTATGTGGGTACAGAGATCTAAGATTATTGTTTTTATATTTCCAGGATCTGACATACAGGGCACATAGGAGCTGCTCAGAAAATGACTGAGTGGATGTTGTTCTTATATAAGCAGTCTACCCCCCCACCCCCTGAACTGAGATGAATGTTCTTGGCTTCCATGGGGCCCAGACACTACTTTTACCATATTACGTTGACATTAAATTGTTTTACATAAGTTTCTTAAGGACAGGAACCAAGTCTTGGCTTTCCTTGGCTCCATAGTGCCTAATACAGTACTTCGCTTACAATCAGGAAAATTCCATTAGACCATAGTTTCATCATAGGATACCTCCCTAGTAGAGCCTTCGGTGGATGGTGGGCATTATGGGGCCTGGAGGTAGGAAGAAGGGAGTGCCAGTATAAGTATCAACATATGTCAAATGCTTGCTTGCTATTCCTGATAAAAAGATATAGAAGTATACTCAAAATAAAATAATATCCCACTATTCCTTTGAAATAGCTGTGGAGATCATTTATTATCTCTATATTGCTAAATCCAGTGACACTTCTTTAGTATTCATTTTACCTGACCTCTCAGCAGAATTTGACATTGTGACCACTTCCTACTTTTTGTAACATTCTTCTTCACTTTCAGGACACCATACACCAACACCTTGATGCTGTTGCTTTTTTATCTTTCAGGAGCTGCTGCTGTTCCTTCAGATTCCTAAATTTTTTAATTCCTCAAGGCTTAGTCTTAGGCTCTCTACTTTTACTCCATACTCTTTCCCTAGGTAATTTCATCTGTGTGTTGAAGATTTCCAGGTTTATATTTCCAATCCATGCTCCAGACCTGTATATATAATGTTTCTACCTCTCCCATGGATGTCTCAAATGTACCTCAAATTCCCATGCTTGAGATCAAACTCATGGGAGCTTCAAGGGTACCAGACTACAGAAGTTTTTGAAGCGTGACTTATTACCCTTCATAAAAATTCTTTTCCAGCATTGTCCCCTTACCCCCAAAATTCTCTTTAGCAGGAAATAGTTTCCACACTAAAGCAATCGTTTTTAAATAATCAAAATATAAATCTTGAAGTAAATAGAAATTGACTATCAGAACAATTGTAACAATAAACCTTCATTGAGCTACTGCTATGTGCTAGGCACTTTGTTTAATTCTTGTAACAATCCTTTGAGGTAGGTAATATTAGATTGTTGAAAGGTAATAGACTGTAATGTTTATAAGTGTAGACTCTTAACCAGGATTTCTCGGGTTCCATTCCAGATGCCATCCTACCACTTATTAGCTGTATGACCTCATGTAATTTACTGATCTGGGCCTCAGTTTTCTCATCTATAAAACAGAGATGATATTAGTATTAATCTCCTAAGAACATTATTAGGAGTTAAACAATATGTGAAGCTCTTTGAAAAATGCCTGGCACTTATGAGAAGCACTGCATTTATGTTAATATTATTACTTATTATTATCTTAGGTTTACAGATGAGGAGACTGAGCCTCAGGGAAGTTGGTCCAAGTCTCAAGGCTATTAAATGACAGTACCAAGAGTCACCGTAGACAGTCTGACTCCAGAACTTCCGTAATCACTCTGTTTTACTTCATCTCAACTAATAATAATTTATCTCATCCTCTTTTGCACAGACTCCATATTAATGGTCTTATAATAGTGTTGTAATTTATTCCAGTGCTTACACCTGGTGTTTAAACTGTAGAAGATCTAAAATTTGCAGGTAGAAAATTCACTTCAGTGTGATCTGAGAAGCACAAGATGTACGTCTTAATTCTGTTTTATTCCACGTACATTGTTTTTCTTCTTCTCTTGTTAGTAAAGTCACCAAAATCCCTTGAAAGTGGAAGCACTCATTTTATATTACTCTTAAGTGACTTTAGTTGTTGTGATTTACTTTTACTCTTTTAAATCTTCTTTCACTAAACATTTTCAGAAAGACTTGAGGGCTCAAGAGCATGTCATATGCACATAGTGTGCTTAAAATCAATTAATTTTTATGATTATGATTAACTATTACCTCTTTTGAAATTTTGTAGTGATTTGCCTACTTTTAAAAGTTTAAGTCATTTCAATTTCCCAAAGAGTTTTCACTTGAATTTTGATTTTATCAGCTGCTTTTTGAATAGGAACTTTAAGTATTTTGATGTTTTTATGTTAGATTCTGAATATAGTTGAATCTGATTAATTTTGTAAGCTTTAGTCTCTGACTCTCATTTAGGCCTTTAGAAAAAAAAGCCCATCTGGTTATTATTTACAGTTTCTATAGATGATTGGCTCTCCCACCATTATTTGTTATTTCTTTTTTCCATTGGTTTTTTATTCTTACTCCTTTGTGGCAAAAAAAAAAAAAAAAATTTCTTTGTGTTAAGACAATAAATAAAGGCAGAGATATAAAGTCTTTTGTAGCCGTTGAACTTAGCAGGGAGATGGTCTTGAGGAGGAGAATAGACTTTGAAAAACCAGAATTATCTATGAGAAAGACTCTGTTTTTACCTTGTTTTTGGAACTGGATTCTATGAGTTAGTGTATGTACTCTCGGGGAGACAAACACTCTGAAAATAGTTGTCATATCAGTTAAGACTCTTTCTATGTGACAGAAAACTCCACTCAGACTGGCTTAAGGGGGGAAAAGATTCCTTGGTTTATGAAACTGGTCCAGGAGAGATGTGGCTTCAAGAATGGCTCCATCCAAAGCTCAGATAATGGCACCAAGACTCAATTTCTGTACATTTCTTAGCACTGCTTCCTCGGTGTTGGCTTTATTCTCCAGCCCTACATGAGCAAAAGATAGCTTCAGTCCCTTCAGCCCCTAAATCCTCAGAGTGCATGTGTATCTGGAAAGAGTGTCAATCTTTTTCCTAGAAGCACCAGCAGAAGTCTTATTGCATCTCATTGGCTGGTACTGGTCCACGCCCTTTTTAGCCAGGGGACTGTGAAGCTCGAATTTTCTGGGACTGAGCCATATGCCTAGCTGTCGAGTTTGAGGGCGCAGTCAACACCACCAGTTACACATAAACTGTGTGTATTTGCAAAAAGGAAGAATTGTACCATGGAGGGGTAAATGTTTTCTGGGCAGCAGAAAGTAGAGGTCCTTAACACTTAATAGTACCTTTTCCATTTTAAAAGTTAGCACTCAACTAGGGAAGACCAGTTTGATTGGGGTTTTGTTTTGTTTGCTTTTTGGCGAGAAAGATTGGTCCTGAACTAATATCTTGTGCTCATCTTCCTCCATTTTGTATGTGGGTTGCTTCCACAGCATGGCTTGATGAGTGGTGTAGGTCTGTGCCCAGAATCCCAACCTGTAAACCCTGGGCCACCAAAGCTGAGGACACTAAACCTAACCACTGTGCGACCGGGCCAGCCCCTGATTTTTTTTTAAATTTAATATTTAGTGCTAATTTCGAATTTGTATGATTTCACTTCCAAATTACCATTTTAAGTAATATATAAATGGAAATTGCTAGGACTTTTCACCTCTGAAGAGCTTTGAGAGTGTATCAAAACTCAAAATTTGGCACTGCTTTAACAAATATCGTACTATTAATTTTCCTGTTAACTTTAATAATCTAGTTGATAGCCAGTGCTTGTGATATAGGGCAGTGTCTTTATGTGTCAACATGTTTTTCTAGGTTGACGCTTCTTTAATACCTTAAGGCAGACTGGGCTTTTGGACCAAGAAATGCATGAAGAACCATAAAATCTAAGGTTCTCTCATAGACACTCAGAGCCTTGGGGAGACGAGGAAGAGTAAGGGTGATGAGGGACACTAGCAAAGGCTTTATGTATCGATTTCTATGACTGATGGTAGTCTGAAAATGAAAACTCAGTTCTTAGTGAAAAGGAAAATGAGATATCCATTGTAGGGTTACTGTTCCTTTTTAATACCAGAAATATGTATTGAAGTGGAAAATAATATTTACATTTCAGTCTCTAATATAATCATTTAGATAGTTCCTTCTATTTCTTACGTTACATTAGGATATATATGAATGAGTACATCATCCCCATAAGGCTTTAACATCCTGTAGTCTTTAGGAAATTTTAGTTTTTTTCTTTTAAATTTCTTGACACCATAGAAATATTTGTGCTTTATCCACCAAATTAAAATGTCGACTCCATAAGACCTAACTTAAACGTGTATTTAACATCTTCTTTTCCTTTATTAAGTGCTGCAAAGTGAGCAAAACAATTTTTCCTTTGGAGGAGTTTTCAGCTTTAATGGGAGCACAAGGTCATCCATAACTGTAATGCAAAGCTGTATATAAGGGTGAGTTTAGGGATAAGGAAAGACTTCCTGATTGGAAAGACATATCAAGTGGGTCTTGAAACACTATCAGAACTGTTTACAGGTAAATAGTGATAATGTTAAAACAATTATTGTTTACCGAGCACTTACATATTCAGTTTCATTTTTGTCAAAATGTGTGATGAGTGTCTTACAGAGAGGGATAACCATGTCACTTCAAATTTAGGGAAAAGTTGGAAGGAATTTGAATTACAGTGGATCCAAAAGACACATGGTTTAAAACTTAAAACTCAAAAGTAATGGAGCCCATTGGGACACATCAAATGGGGAGCTTTTTATCTCAGCCACCACATAATTTTTCCTAGTATAAATAAGAGTTGAGAATCATTTCTAACAAAAATTAAATTGTTTCTCAGGAGGTAATCAGTGATATTGAATAAAAACTTAGTAGTACATACATTACCTTAGAACGTGCTAAATTAATCTTCTAACTTTAGAGTCATTAAAGAAATTCCTGTGACTGTATTTGGATCAGCAATATTAGCAATTACAGACTGTATTCTACATATTGTAGAATCAGCAATGTATTTATTTGCTTGGTTTTTATATAGCTATCAGTGCGTTTTACAGATATAAGATGGTTCATTTAAAGTGGACTTTCCAAAGTACAGTGTGACTTTAAATGAGTGGTCTTGGAAAATTTATAAATAGTCTCGGTATTGACTCGGAAAAACATTTTCATAATCACAAAAAAGGGAATAATATATTTCATGAGTTAAGAATTTGCCTTTTTAGAAAAAGTGTTAATAGCAATTAGACCAAACCTTTTTGAATATGATTTTAATTGCAATATGTTGAGTTATTTGAAAAAGAACCCAAATTAGTTTAAACAAATAAGATCTGAATTTATGGTATTCTCAGCCTAGTATTTTTTCATTGAATGTCAGGGGTATATTAAAGTGCCTATATTTATGTTTCTCTACAAAAGATTGTTCTGACAGTAAGTTTAAGTCATTTTTACAATTTATTGCTGTCTAAAAATTTCCCTTGACTTCACATTTTGTTCTGAATGTCTTGGTTTCTTTCCTCCACCTACACAGTGTTGAAGGCAAGTGAAGCAAGAGTTGCAAAGTAGCAGTGAATTTGAGAACCCTGGCTTTTTATCAAAACAAAATAAACCTTTATTATAAGATTGCTTTTTATTGATACCAAAAAAAGCGCTTTTGGCAAGTGTTCAGTAAATGTGTGAATAACCTACTTGATTTAGCTGGAATGAATAGGAAGCTTTGCTATTTGTCCTTTAGATATTTGGCTCGGTAAACACAGTGATAGACCAAATACTCTGTAGTCAAAGGTAAAAACAAAACACGAAACTTATGGATCCAGATAGCAGCAATTTTATTTCTATGTCTGAGCTTTTGAAGAGGAAGAACAATATGTTAGTTATAATCTTGTTTATTTCTATAATGAAAAATAATCATATGTTATCTTACATAAAACCCAATGCTTTGACAAATGTTAATATGTAAAAATACTAATAGATGAGTTCCTTGCTGAGACTTGTAAGCTTTGGATCTATGAATGAAATTCAAAAATATATGTAGAAATTTAGACATACTATCATATACCCTACAATAAAATGCCAGTAAAGGCAGGAGGCATAATTAGGACAAATAATTAAAGATAACTATAGAAGCAAATTAAGACTTTAAAAAAAACTTTTTATAGATGTCACAGTAGTTCAACTCAGTCTGTAAGTCTGGTTAAAATCTAAAATTTTAGGAAATTTTTGAGGTCCTGTTAAAAAAAAACCCCAGAATTTTCTTCACTGGGAGAGGAAAAAAGAGAAAGAAATATTGGTGACAAGTAAAATGTATACAGTCCTTTAAATAAAAAGTACATTTGTCCATCTGATCACTTAGTTTTAAAAGCATTAGAAATGTATCATGTGTAATGTTATTTATAAGATTATTAAATGATTAAAAATAGGAAATCTCAGAAAATTTCTAGGGGAAAAAAGTATTTTTTCTAATTTTAATAACTCCTTTAAGACAGGAATATTTCTCATTTAATCTTTGTATCTATGACTCCTAGCACAGAACCTGACCTGTAGTAGGCACTCCATAAATGTTTACTGAACTAACCTCAATTTTAGAAATTTCAGGATAAGATGGTATTAATTTTCTGGGTTTTAAAAATTACACTCCCCTGTGTGGCGTCAACCCAGCCAACCCCCCCCCCCCCACCCACCCCCCCCCCCCCCCCCCCCCCCCC